>NC_134532.1:59050769-59228001 GCF_050624435.1 Tenrec ecaudatus
AGAGATACAATCAGCATCCAGAAACCTGCAACTGGGAGTAAGAGGCAGCATACTTTGGTCCCAGCTCCTCCCACTCTAATCTACAAGGAGTGACATTGCAAAGCAGAGGGTTTTCATAAAGCACTTCCAGGACTGTGGAATGAGCAGCCTCGCTTGTGGACATGGATACTCTCTGATCCAGACGTACTACCTCCTCCCTTCCAGCCAGCTGAGACAAAAACCCTTGAAAGCAGAAAGCCATGCATCTGAACAGTATCCATGAGCCACTCATGTGCAGACCTGCTGACTCCAAAGAGCCTTCCTGAGTGAGAGAGAAATCACGCAGAAGCCTGGTCTGTCACTCAAGTGAGTTTTATGAGCGTTAGGGAGGCGTGGTGGGCATGTCTGGCCGACCCCAGTGGCTGAATTGAATTTACATGTCCTAGGTTAGTCACTCCAGGTACAGGACCCACCCAGGTGTACCTCCCCTTCATGGCCAAAAATCTGGACCTCTGAGCATACACAGAGTGCCTCTCCTAACTGAGCTCTAATCTTGGCCCTATGGCCATGCATAACGGATGCCCCAGCCCCTAGGATAGCTACCTAACATTTGCCCACCTGAAGAGGTATGGACCCAAAACATTGGGGTAGTGGGCGACGACATCTCTAGCTACTTCCTGCTGGCAAAAGGGGCGAAGTGGGGCTTTGGGTCCATACCCTTCCTACACTGCTGGGAGGGGTTGTCCATTGAGGGCAACTTTATCCAGGATGGATAAGGTTGAGGTGGTCCAGGAGATGGTAGTCGTGGACCTGGCACACTTGGTTCGGAAGTTTTAGTCACCCGATAACTTCTGGGAAAAACAAACTGTCAAAAAGGTGAACAGTTTGACTACGACAAGGCTAAGCTTGTGAGGTGGCAGTAGCTTGAAATTAGGTGAGTGTCACAGGAAACAAAAAAATCTTAGGATTACCAGGCATGTGTGTTTGTTCATTGGAAGTACAGGAAGAGGGATAAAAGCATTCACACTTTCCCCTAGGAGGGCACAGGTTTGGGCACTACTAGGTGCAGTGGGATCACTGATTCATTTATGATGCTAAGGTCTTGGACCCGCTGATAAGACCCATCATTATTTTTAAAACTATAACACTTCAATTTTAATTTTGGGAAAAATTATTTTCTTTTTGTTGTGGACTTTCATAGTTACAAATATATATAAATATATACATTTTTTAATGTTATGAAAACATCATGCTCCGCATTATAGAGTTAAATGGAAATAATGGGCTAGTACAGGAGGAGTCAAAAGTGACCATAATAGAGTAACTGCCTAAGTCATTTTGAATTTTCTTGGGATCAATTGGAGTAAAGGCTTGTAAATTACCTGGGGTCCAAATTCACATGGTGCCTCCTACAACAGGTAGAATGTTCAGGGATGTTTCAGGGCTGGGAGATTAGTAACCCCTAAGTCCAGGATACCTTAGGGCAGGGGTCCTGAAACTGTTTACCCAGGGGGCCAGTTTACTGTACCTCAGGCTATTGGAGGGGCAAACTATAGTTAAAAAAACAACAAAAATTATGAAAAAATTCATGTGCACCATGCACATCTTGATTTGAAGTTCAAAAAAAAAAAAATAAATGGGGCACATACACCCGGCAAAAAGGCTCAATGTCCTCGGCTGTCTGCATGTGGCCCATAGGCTGTAGTTTGAGGACCCATGCCCTAGGCGGTCACCAAGAGGATGTGGTTTCACCCCAATAGCTTGGAGACACTACAATTTGTTTAAAAGTAATGGGGCAGAAGGAGTCGCTGATTGACCCACGCAAGACTAGTTTTCCCATCCCCTATTACTAAGAGTTCATAGTTTTGGTTAAGGGGAACCAGGACATCCCGATTTGATCCCTTTAATTCAAGTGTGGGCTGACATTGCCACGAAGAAGCCTGCAAATATAAGACTTACTCCCTCCCTCAAAGAAAGGGTCCTTGTTTCCAAGGTTTCACGAAACATGGCAGGACCGGAAAAACAAACGGTCCAAGTTCCCAAAACCACATAGGTGGAGGCCATCCCTCCCCCACCCCCTCCCCTACCACCTCCCTCTCCCCCACCTTCCCCTCCCCTCCCCTCCCGATCTCTCTCCCCTAATCGGCTTTATCCCAGTTTGCAGGAAAACTCTGGGAGTGGGAGAGCTGGCTTCAGACCCTTTGGTTCCAACCCCGCCCTATAAGTTTTCTAGGGTCCAGAAATAGAAAACTTCTAACAGGCCCTTATTGAGTCACTCCCTCCCCCACCGCCCCCCCCAACGTCACCCCCACCCCCAACCAGCTGCCCCCTACACACACTAGTACTGGTATGATTTCCATACTCATCAGCCCACCTGTATAATTGCCAGCAACTTCTCCAGGTGCTGTTCACCACGGAGGAAGGGTAGCCCTTCCAGAAAGAGGCCCAGTAAGCAGTCAGTGAACCTGGTGGTCAGCGAGTGGGCACTCCCCACTTGAGAGAAACTCTTTTGGCCACTATACGATCAATGTGGGATCTCAATTCCTAGCAAGGCCCAGAGGGCTTTACCAGGTATCACCCGTTGCTCTTACACGACCCTCTGCGGAAGAACTAGGAAACCTATGACTGTATCTAAGGTCAGTGAGAATTTTCAGGCTCTTATAAGAGAATGTCCGCCTGCCTTTCTAGAGTAGCTGATGTAAGACTACGGGCTTTATACCCCTAACGGCTCCGAGAACCGGAGGGCAATAAGTATTGCCTTTATTACTCAGTCAGTCTGCCTCAGACATGAAAAAGAAGTTGGAAGGGTTTGAACGGAAAAATCTTAGTGATTTGGTTCAAGTGGCTCATTGAGTGTATAACAACAGAGATGACCCTAGCACGACAGAGACAAAGAAACTAGCTAAAATACTAGTAATTGCCATGAGAGACCCCAGAGACTCAGGAAAAGGAGAGCTTGGCCCACTCATGGAGAGACTAACCTGTGGGCACCGCCAAGCCATGGGGAAGGATCAATGTGCCTACTGCAGGAAAGAAGGACACTGGAAAAATCAGTGCCTTGAAAACCCCAGGAAAGGTGCACGACCCTCCACTAGAGTGGACGGGTCTCATCTGCACCTAGAAAGACCCAAGCAAGAGACAATAATGCTTGAAGAAGCTGAATGAAGGGGTCAGAGCTCTTTTTCCCTTCGCCACCTTAACTCTCCATGTAGGAGGCCAGCCAGTAAATTCCTTGGTGGACAGAGGGGCCACCTTCTTAGGTTCAGAAAGGAATACGGGCACATTTTCAAAGAAAAAAAATGTGAATTACTGTGAGCCTATGATTCCTTTCACAGATAACTCAAACCAGAAAGTTTGCATGGATGTTAGGTGGGCTTCACAAGACAACAAGATAACAAATATCTATCTGCCCTTTGTCCCAGTTAGCCACCTGGTTATGATGGCACTGGCTCCTGGCTCAGCTGCTGAGCCAGTGAAGCAGTTATAGCAGGAGAAGACTAGGTGGCCGGTGGCCATCAACGGAAGGACCAAATCTCCAAGTGGGCTTCCTGTTTCAATATGGAGCCACGTATGTCACCTGCGGGACACCATCTCTTTCCTGAGCTCATAATTGCCACCCAAGGTCTAGAATGCAGCGCGCAGGTACACACTATATGAAACAGTCTCTGATTAACCCCTCTCGATGACTTGCTGACATGGGAGTCTGGATAATCCAGTACATTTACTTTCCAGATGAGAAAACTCACACAAAAACACACAGGATTTGGCCCAGAGACACACAATTGGTTAACAACAAAATCATATTCACAACCAGCGTCTGGACCAAGAACCCGGTGCCTCAAAGAACTGTGCCCATCGAACAGTCAATATCTCCTGGACTCTCAAAAGATCTGAGCTGACACCCACCCCCCCCCCACCTCCTTGCAGACCCCAAAGATTGTATTTCATAGGATGGCACCGGATCTGCAGCTCGCGGAGAGGGACATATCTGATCAGAGAACACAGGGCAGAACAAGGGGGAGGAGGGGAGAATGGAGCACATCCTGGCCCAATACACCTTGAGGATGATGTTCCCAATCAGAGAAGCCAGTCCACAGAGAAGACCACATGGGCAGCCCCACGATGATAAACGTCCCTCAAAGACCCATAGCCCTAGAGGGGACAACACTGGACACACAATGTGGGAACTGCGCCCGAACTGATCCTGCCACATCGAGGCATGACACTAAGAGAGTGCAGCAGAAGAGAAAGAAAACGGAGCATCAAAGTCCCCGGGGAATGCCAAAGGTGGACTTTGTGGTCAGGGCTCGGTGCCCCAACAGACAGGACTGGAAAACACTCCTAAAGTTCACCACACAGTCCTTGTTCTTTTCTTTCTTGGTTAGTGTTGTTTTCCTTTAGTGTCATTGGATTTTGGTTGGGTTTTGTTTCCATTTTTCTTTGTTTTTTTTTCTTTTTGCTGCTTGCTTTTGCTCAGTCTTGTTTTGTGCATGTTATTACCTTTACAGGTCTGTCTAATTAAGAGAGGCTGGATGAACAATCTGGAGGAGTAAACATGTGACTGGCCCTTTCCATTGGGCATGGGAGTGAGCACGGTGGGAGGAAAGGAAATGGTGTTAAGAAACCCAGAGACAAGGGAACAACAAGTGATGGAAATCGGTGGTGAGGGGGATGTAGGAGGCCTGGAAGGGCATGATCAAGGGTAATGTAACCAAGAGTAATTATTGAAACCCAAAGGAAGACTGAGCATGGCAGTGGGCACAAGAGGAAAACAAAAGTGTATAGAAGAGTGAGTAGGGCAGCAAGTCCCCTTATAGACGTCTAAATAAAGGCATGTACATATACTTACAAAGGGACATCGGGAAATAGATCTATGTCCATATGTTTATAGATTTAGTATTAAGGTAGCAGATGGACATTGGGCCTCCGCTCAAGGACTCCCTTATTGCAAGAACACTGTTCTATTAAATTGGCATTCTACGATGCTCACCTTCCCTACACGATCACTGACCACAAAGCGTCTTAATAAGCAGATGTGGTGAAGAAAGCCGATGGTGTCCAGCTACCAAAAGATATAGCGTGTGGGGTCTTAAAGGCTTGAAGGTAAAGAAGCAGCCATCTGGCTCAGAAGCAACAGAGCCCACATGGAGGAAGCATACCAGCCTGTGTGATCACAAAGTTTCAAAGGGATAAGGCAACAGGCATCATGAGAACAAAAAAATCTTATCATGGAGAATGAGAGGGCACTGCCGGGTATAGACCCAAAACCTATTTGCAGCGCACTGGATATCCCCTTACAGAAGGATCTCAGAGAGGAGATTAAAGAATACAGGGTATGAGACAGCAAAGATGAAACACAACTTTCCTCCAGTTCTTAATGCTTCCTCTTGCCCCACTATCATGATCCCAGTTCTACCACACTAATCTGGCCAAACTAGAGAAGGTATTCTAGTACCGATAGGAATTTCAAACACGGAGAATCCAGGGTGGATGGGCTCTTTAGGACCAGTGTTATGGGTGGAGATCCTGGGAGGGTGGAGGAAGGGCAGGATGGAAAGTGGGAACCGATTACAAGGATCTTCATTGACCTCAAAAGAAAGGTGGGTGAAGATATGACAAAAGAATTAGTCCATTTCCAAGGATTGATGAGGGATGGATGGCAGGCATTGAGGGGGAAAAAATGAGGAGCTGAGGCCAGGGGCTTGGGTGGAGAGTGGAGATATTGAGAATAATGAGGGCAATTAATGTACAGATGTGCTTCAAACAGCTGATGTATATATGGATTGTGGTTAGTGTTGTAGGAGCCACTAATGAAAAGATCATAAAAAAAAATCTGTGCAGAGGGCTCATGCAAGGATGATCTCAGGCTGGATTAGACCAGTCAAAACATCTACTGGAGTCTCCTCACCCTGTGTCTATTCCTGAGTCAGGCATGAAGCTTAGGGCACACAGCCCCAGCAGCTGGCCAGTCAGGGAGGTTTGCCTCTGAGGCTTTCCACAGGGGGAATGGTCGTCTGTCCTGCAGGGCCCACCCTCCTTTGTAAGCGTGATGTCTGGGGCACGGCTTTCATGGAGTCCACACCATGGGAGCTCTACTACTCATGGGGTATTGACAGGAAGCCTCTGCCCATGTGCACACACCACCAACTAGCTGGAGGATCTCCGTGAACAAAGCCTGAGGCAGACAACAAGCCCACTAACTGATGCTGTAAGAGATACAATCAGCATCCAGAAACCTGCAACTGGGAGTTAGAGGCAGCATACTTTGGTCCCAGCTCCTCCCACTCTAATCTACAAGGAGTGACATTGCAAAGCAGAGGGTTTTCATAAAGCACTTCCAGGACTGTGGAATGAGCAGCCTCGCTTGTGGACATGGATACTCTCTGATCCAGACGTACTACCTCCTCCCTTCCAGCCAGCTGAGACAAAAACGCTTGCAAGCAGAAAGCCATGCATCTGAACAGTATCCATGAGCCACTCATGTGCAGACCTGCTGACTCCAAAGAGCCTTCCTGAGTGAGAGAGAAATCACGCAGAAGCCTGGTCTGTCACTCAAGTGAGTTTTATGAGCGTTAGGGAGGCGTGGTGGGCATGTCTGGCCGACCCCAGTGGCTGAATTGAATTTACATGTCCTAGGTTAGTCACTCCAGGTACAGGACCCACCCAGGTGTACCTCCCCTTCATGGCCAAAAACCTGGACCTCTGAGCATGCACAGAGTGCCTCTCCTAACTAGGCTCTAATCTTGGCCCTATGGCCATGCATAACGGATGCCCCAGTCCCTAGGATAGCTACCTAACATTTGCCCACCTGAAGAGGTATGGACCCAAAACATTGGGGTAGTGGGCGACGACACCTCTAGCTACTTCCTGCTGGCAAAAGGGGCGAAGTGGGGCTTTGGGTCCATACCCTTCCTACACTGCTGGGAGGGGTTGTCCATTGAGGGCAACTTTATCCAGGATGGATAAGGTTGAGGTGGTCCAGGAGATGGTAGTCGTGGACCTGGCACACTTGGTTCGGAAGTTTTAGTCACCCGATAACTTCTGGGAAAAACAAACTGTCAAAAAAGTGAACAGTTTGACTACGACAAGGCTAAGCTTGTGAGGTGGCAGTAGCTTGAAATTAGGTGAGTGTCACAGGAAACAAAAAAAATCTTAGGATTACCAGGCATGTGTATTTGTTCATTGGAAGTACAGGAAGAGGGATAAAAGCATTCACACTTTCCCCTAGGAGGGCACAGGTTTGGGCACTACTAGGTGCTGTGGGATCACTGATTCATTTATGATGCTAAGGTCTTGGACCCGCTGATAAGACCCATCATTATTTTTAACCCTATAACACTTCAATTTTAATTTTGGGAAAAATTATTTTATTTTTGTTGTGGACTTTCTTAGATACAAATATATATATGAATATATACATTTTTTAATGTTATGAAAACATCATGCTCCGCATTATAGAGTTAAATGGAAATAATGGGCTAGTACAGGAGGAGTCAAAAGTGACCATAATAGAGTAACTGCCTAAGTCATTTTGAATTTTCTTGGGATCAATTGGAGTAAAGGCTTGTAAATTACCCGGGGTCCAAATTCACATGGTGCCTCCTACAACAGGTAGAATGTTCAGGGATGTTTCAGGGCTGGGAGATTAGTAACCCCTAAGTCCAGGATACCTTAGGGCAGGGGTCCTGAAACTGTTTACCCAGGGGGCCAGTTTACTGTACCTCAGGCTATTGGAGGGGCAGACTATAGTTAAAAAAAAACAACAAAAATTATGAAAAAATTCATGTGCACCATGCACATCTTGATTTGAAGTTCAAAAAAAAAAAATAAATGGGGCACATACACCCGGCAAAAAGGCTCAATGTCCTCGGCTGTCTGCATGTGGCCCATAGGCTGTAGTTTGAGGACCCATGCTCTAGGCGGTCACCAAGAGGATGTGGTTTTAACCCAATAGCTTGGAGACACTACAATTTGTTTAAAAGTAATAGGGCAGAAGGAGTCGCTGATTGATCCACGCAAGACTAGTTTTCCCATCCCCTATTACTAAGAGTTCATAGTTATGGTTAAGGGGAACCAGGACATCCCGATCTGATCCCTTTAATTCAAGTGTGGGCTGACATTGCCACGAAGAAGCCTGCAAATATAAGACTTACTCCCTCCCTCAAAGAAAGGGTCCTTGTTTCCAAGGTTTCACGAAACCTGGCAGGACCGGAAAAACAAACGGTCCAAGTTCCCAAAACCACATAGGTGGAGGCCATCCCTCCCCAACCCCCTCCCCCACCACCTCCCTCTCCCCCATCTTCCCCTACCCTCCCCTCCTGATCTCTCTCCCCTAATCGGCTTTATCCCATTTTGCAGAACTCTGGGAGTGGGAGAGCTGGCTTCAGACCCTTTGGTTCCAATCCCGCCCTATAAGTTTTCTAGGTTCCAGAAATAGAAAACTTCTAACAGGCCCTTATTGAGTCACTCCCTCCCCCACCGCCCCCACCAACCTCACCCCCACCCCCAACCAGCAGCCCCCTACACACACTAGTACTGGTATGTCTTCCATACTCATCAGCCCACCTGTATAATTGCCAGCAACTTCTCCAGGTGCTGTTCACCACGGAGGAAAGGTAGCCCTTCCAGACAGAGGCCCAGTAAGCAGTCAGTGAACCTGATGGTCAGCGAGTGGGCACTCCCCACTTGAGAGAAACTCTTTTGGCCACTATACGATCAATGTGGGATCTCAATTCCTAGCAAGGCCCAGAGGGCTTTACCAGGTTTCACCCGTTGCTCTTACATGACCCTCTGCGGAAGAACTAGGAAACCTATGACTGTATCTAAGGTCAGTGAGAATTTTCAGGCTCTTATAAGAGAATGTCCGCCTGCCTTTCTAGAGTAGCTGATGTAAGCCTACGGGCTTTATACCCCTAACGGCCCCGAGAACCGGCGGGCAATAAGTATTGCCTTTATTACTTAGTCAGTCTGTCTCAGACATGAAAAAGAAGTTGGAAGGGTTTGAACGGAAAAATCTTAGTGATTTGGTACAAGTGGCTCATTGAGTGTATAACAACAGAGATGACCCTAGCACGACAGAGACAAAGAAACTAGCTAAAATACTAGTAATTGCCATGAGAGAGCCCAGAGACTCAGGAAAAGGAGAGCATGGCCCACTCATGGAGAGACTAACCTGTGGGCACCGCCAAGCCATGGGGAAGGATCAATGTGCCTACTGCAGGAAAGAAGGACACTGGAAAAATCAGTGTCTTGAAACCCCAGGAGAGGTGCACGACCCTCCACTAGAGTGGACGGGCCTCATCTGCACCTAGAAAAATCAAGCAAGAGACAATCATGCTTGAAGAAGCTGAATGAAGGGGTCAGAGCTCTTGTTCCCTTCGCCACCATAAGCCAAGGCTAACTCTCCATGTAGGAGGCCAGCCAGTAAATTTCTTGGTGGACAGAGGGGCCACCTTCTTAGGTTCAGAAAGGAATACGGGCACATTTTCAAGGAAAAAAAATGTGAATTACTGTGAGCCTATGATTCCTTCCACAGGTAACTCACACCAGAAAGTTTGCATGGATGTTAGTTGGGCTTCACAAGACAACAAAATAACAAATATTTATCTGCCCTTTGTCCCAGTTAGCCACGTGGTTATGATGGCACTGGCTCCTGGCTCAACTGCTGAGCCAGTGAAGCAGTTAAAGCAGGAGAAGACTAGGTGGCCGGTGGTCATGAACGGAAGGACCAAATCTCCACAGTGGGCTTCCTGTTTCAATATGGAGCCACGTATGTTACCTGCTGGACACCATCTCTATCCTGAGCTCATAATTGCCACCCCAGGTCTAGAATGCAGCGCGCAGGTACACACTATATGAAACAGTCTCTGATTAACCCCTCTCAATAACTTGCTGACACTGGAGTCTGGATAATCCAGTACATTTACTTTCCAGATGAGAAAACTCACTCAAAAACACACAGGAGTTGGCCCAGAGACACACAACTTGTTAACAACAAAGTCATATTCACAACCAGCGTCTGGACCAAGAGCCCGGTGCCCCACAGAACTGTGCCCATCGAGCAGTTAATATCTCCTGGACTCTCAAAAGATCTGAGCTGACACCCACCACCCCCACCTCCTTGCAGCCCCCAAAGATTGTATTTCACAGGATGGCACCTGATCTGCAGCTTGCAGATAAGGACATATCTGATCAGAGAACACAGGGCAGAACAAGGGGGAGGAGGGAAGAATGGAGTACACCCTGGCCCAATACACCTTGAGGATGATGTTCCCAATCAGAGAAGCCAACCACAGAGAAGACCACATGGGCAGCCCCACGATGAGAAACGTCCCTCAAAGACCCATAGCCCTAGAGGGGACAACACTGGAGACACAGTGTGGGAACTGCGCCCGAACTGATCCTGCGACATCGAGGCATGACACTAAGAGAGTGCAGCAGAAGAGAAAGAAAACGGAGCATGAAAGTCCCCGGGGAATGTCAAAGGTGGACTTTGTGGTCAGGGCTCGGTGCCCCAACAGACAGGACTGGAAAACACTCCTAAAGTTCACCACACAGTCCTTGTTCTTTTCTTTCTTGGTTAGTGTTGTTTTCCTTTAGTGTCATTGGATTTTGGTTGGGTTTTGTTTTCATTTTTCTTTGTTTTTTTTTCTTTTTGCTGCTAGCTTTTGCTCAGTTTTGTTTTGTGCATGTTATTACCTTTACAGGTCTGTCTAATTAAGAGAGGCTGGATGAAGAATCTGGAGGAGTAAACATGTGACCGGCCCTTTCCATTGGGCATGGGAGTGAGGACGGTGGGGGGAAAGGAAGTGGTGTCAAGAAACCCAGAGACAAGGGAACAACAAGTGATGGAAATCGGTAGTGAGGGGGATGTAGGAGGCCTGGAAGGGCATGATCAAGGGCAATGTAACCAAGAGTAATCACTGAAACCCAAAAGAAGACTGAGCATGGCAGTGGGCACAAGAGGAAACAAAAGGGTATAGAAGAGTGAGCTGGGCAGCAAGGGCCAGTTATGGCCAGTTATAGACGTCTAAATAAAGGCATGTACATGTACTTACAAAGGGGCATTGGGAAATAGATCTATGTCCATATGTTTATAGATTTAGTATTAAGGTAGCAGAAGGACATAGGTCTCCGCTCATGGACTCCCTTATTGCAAGAACACTCTTCTATTAAATTGGCATTCTACGATGCTCACCTTCTCTACACGATCACTGACCACAAAGCGGATGCATAAGCAAATGTGGTGAAGAAAGCCGATAGTGTCCAGCTACCAAATGATATAGCGTGTGGGGTCTTAAAGGCTTGAAGGTAAAGAAGCAGCCATCTGGCTCAGAAGCAACAGAGCCCACATGGAGGAAGCATACCAGCCTGTGTGATCACAAAGTTTCAAAGGGATAAGGCAACAGGCATCATGAGAACAAAAAAATCTTATCATGTAGAATGAGAGGGGACTGCCGGGTATAGACCCAAAACCTATTTGCAGTGCACTGGACATCCCCTTACAGAAGGAGCTCAGAGAGGAGATTAAAGAATACAGGGTATCAGACAGCAAAATGAAACACAACTTTCCTCTATTTCTTAATGCTTCCTCTTGCCCCACTATCATGATCCCAGTTCTACCATACTAATCTGGCCAAACTAGAGAAGGTATTCTAGTACCGATAGGAATTTCAAACACGGGGAATCCAGGGTGGATGGGCCCTTTAGGACCAGTGTTATGAGAGGAGATACTGGGAGGGTGGAGGAAGGGCAGGATGGAAAGTGGGAACCGATTACAAGGATCTTCATTGACCTCAAAAGAAAGGTGGGTGAAAATATGACAAAAGAATTAGTACATTTACAAGGATTGATGAGGGATGGGTGGCGGACATTCAGGGGGGACAAATGAGGAACTGAGGCCAGGGGCTTGAGTGGAGAGTGGATATTTTGTAAATAAGGAGGGCAATTAATGTACAGATGTGCTTCAAACAGATGATGTATTTATGGATGTGGTTAGTGTTGTAGGAGCCACTAATGAAAAGATCATAAAAGAAACAAAAATAATCTTGGCAGAGGGCTCATGCAAGGATGATCTCAGGCTGGATTAGACCAGTCAAAACAGCTACTGGAGTCGCCTCACCCTGTGTCTATTCCTGAGTCAGGCATGAAGCTTAGGGCCCACAGCCCCAGCAGCTGCCCAGTGAGGGAGGTGGGTCTCTGAGGCCATTCCACAGGGGGAATGGTCCTCTGTCCTGCAGGGCCCACAATCCTTTGTAAGCGTGCTGCCTGGGGCAAGACTTTCATGGAGTCCACACCATGGGAGCTCTACTACTCATGGGGGATTGGCAGGAAGCCTCTGCTCATGCGCACACACCACCAACTAGCTGGAGGATCTCCGTGAACAAAGCCTGAGGCAGACAACAAGCCCACTAACTGATGCTGTAAGAGCTACAATCAGCATCCAGAAACCTGCAACTGGGAGTAAGAGGCAGCATACCTTGATCCCAGCCCCTCCAACTCTAATCTACAAGGAGTGACATTGCAAAGCAGAGGGTTTTCATAAAGCACTTCCAGGACTGTGGAATGAGCAGCCTCTTTTGTGGACATGGATACTCTGTGATCCAGACGTACTACCTCCTCCCTTCCAGTCAGCTGAGACAAAAACGCTTGCAAGCAGAAAGCCATGCATCTGAACAGTATCCACCAGCCACTCAAGTGCAGCCCCGCTGCCTCCAAAGAGCCTTCCTGTGTGAGAGAGAAATCATGCAGAAGCCTGGTCTGCACTCAAGTGAGTTTTATGAGCGTTAGGGAGGCGTGGTGGGCAAGTCTGGCCGACCCCAGTGGCTGAATTGAATTTACATGGCCTAGATTGGTCAATCCAGGTACAGGACCCACCCTGGTGACCTCCCCTTCATGGCCAGAAATCTGGACCTCTGAGCATGCACAGGGTGCCTCTCCTAACTGGGCTCTTATCTTGGCCCTATGGGCATGCATAACGGATGCCCCAGTCCCTAGCATAGCTACCTAACATTTGCCCCCCTGAAGAGATATGGACCCAAATCTTTGGGGTACTGGGCGACGATATCTCCAGCTACTTCCTGCTGGCAAAAGGGGTTAGGTGGGGCTTTGGGTCCATACCCTTCCTACACTGCTGGGAGGGGTTGTCCATTGAGGGCAACTTTATCCAGGATGGATAAGGTTGAGGTGGTCCAGGAGATGGTAGTCGTGGACCTGGCACACTTGGTTCGGAAGCTTTAGTCACCCGATAACTTCTGGGAAAAACAAACGGTCTAAAAGGTGAACAGTTTGACTACGACAAGGCTAAGCTTGTGAGGTGGCAGTGGCCTTGAAATTAGGTGATTGTCACAGGAAACAAAAAAAACCTTAGGATTACAGACGTGTGTTTGTTCATTGGAAGTCCAGGAAGAGGGATAAAAGCATTCACACTTTCCCCTAGGTGGGCACAGGTTTGGGCACTACTAGGTGCAGTGGGATCACTGATTGATTTATGATGCTAAGGTCTTGGACACGCTGATAAGACCCATCCTTCTTTTTAACCCTATAACGCTTCAATTTTAATTTTGGGAAAAAATTATTTTCTTTTTGTTGTGGGCTTTCACAGTTATAAATATATATATGTATTAATATATACATTTTTAAATGTTATGACAACATCATGCTTCACGTTACAGAGTTAAATGGAAATAATGGGCTAGTGCAGGACGAGTCAAAAGTGACCAAAATAGAGTAACTGCCTAAGTCATTTTGAATTTTCTTGGGTTCTATTGGAGTAAAGGCTTATAAATTACCCGGGGTCCAAATTCCCATGGTGCCTCCTACAACGGGTAGAATGTTCAGGGATGTTTCAGGGCTGGGAGATTAATAACCCCTAAGTCCAGGATACCTTAGGGCAGGGGTCCTGAAACTGTTTACCCAGGGGGCCAGTTCACTATCCCTTAGGCCTTTTGAAGGAAAGACTATAGTTTAAAAAAACAAATATTACGAACAAATTCATGTGCACTCTGCACATCTTGATTTGAAGTTCAAAAAAAAAAAATAAATGGGGCACATAGACACGGCAGAAAGGATCAACGTGCTCGGCTGTCTGCATGTGGCCCACAAGTTGTAGTTTGAGGACCCTGCTCTCGGCATTCACCAAGAGGATGTGGTTTCAACCCAAAAGCTTGGAGACTCCACAATTTGTTTAAAAGTGATGGGGCAGAAGGAGTCCCTGATTGACCCACGCAAGACTAGTTTTCCCATCCGCTATTACTAAGAGTTCATAGTTATGTTTAAAGGGAACCAGGATATCCCGATCTGATCCCGTTACTTCAAGTGTGGGCTGACATTGCCACTAAGAAGCCTGCAAATATAAAAGAATTACTCCCTCCCGCAAAGAAAGGGCCCTTGTTTCCAAGGTTTCAGGAAACATGGCAGGACCGGAAAAACAAACGGTCCAAATTCCCAAAACCACATAGGTGGAGGCCATCCCTCCCCGTCACCCTCCCCCACCCCCACCCCTTCCTTCACCCACCTCCCCTCCCCTCCCCTCCCCTCCCCTCCCCTCCCCTCCCCTTTCCTCCCCTCCCGATCTCTCTCCCCTAATCGGCTTTATCCCATTTTGCAGGAGAACTCTGGGAGTGGGAGAGCTGGCTTCAAACCCTTTCTTTCAACCCCCGCCCTATAAGGTTTCTAGGGTCCAGAAATAGAAAACTTCTAACAGGCCCTTATTGAGTCACTCCCTCCCCCACCGGCCCCCCAACCTCACCCCCACCCCTAACAAGCAGCCCCCCACACACACACTAGTACTGGTATGACTTCCATACTCATCAGCCCACCTGGAATGCTTGCCAACAACTTCTCCAGGTGCTGTTCACAACGGAGGAGGGTAGCCCTTCCATACAGATGCCCAGTAAGCAGTCAGTGAACCTGATGGTCAGCGAGTGGGCACTCCCCACTTGAGAGAAACTCTTTTGGCCACTACACCAACAATGTGGGATCTCAATTCCTAGCAAGGCCCAGAGGGCTTTACCAGGTATCACCCGTTGCTCTTACATGACAATCTGCGTAAGAGTTAGGAAACCTATGAATTTATCTAAGGTCAGTGAGAATTTTCAGGCTCTTATAAGACAATGTCCGCCTGGCTTTCTAGAGTGGCTGCTGGAAGCCTACGGGCTTTATTCCCCTAATGGCCTGGAGACCCCGAGAACAGGAGGGCAATATGTATTGCCTTTATTAGTCAGTCTGCCTCAGACATGAAAAAGAAGTGGGAAGTGTTTGAAGGGAAAAATCTTTGTGATTTGGTACAAGTGGTTCATTGAGTGTATAACAACAGAGATGACCCTAGCACTACAGAGACAAAGAAGCTAGCTAAAATAATCGTAATTGACATGAGATACCCCAGAGACTCAGGAAAAGGAGAGCATGGCCCACTCACGGAGAGACTAACCTGTGGGCAATGTCAAGCCATCGGCAAGGATCAATGTGCCTACTGCAGGAAAGAAGGACACTGGAAAAATCAGTGCCTTGAAAACCCCAGGAGAGGTGCACGACACTCCACTAGAGTGGACGGGCCTCATCTGCAACCTAGAAAGACCCAAACAAAAGACAATAATGCTTGAAGAGCTGAATGAAGGGGTCAGGGCTCTGTTTCACTTCGCCATCAAAAGCTCAGCTTAACTCTCCATGTAGTAGGCCACCCAGTAAATTTCTTGGTGGACACCGGGGCCACCTTCTCAGGTTCAGAAAGGAATACGGGCACATTTTCAAAAAGAAAGAACTACTGTTATCCACAGATAACTCACACCAGAAGGTTTGCATGGAGGGTAGGTGGGTTTCCCAAGACAACAAGATAACAAATATCTATCTGCCCTTTGTCCCAGTTAGCCACCTGGTTATGATATCACTGGCTCCTGGCTCAGCTGCTGAGCCAGTGAAGCAGTTATAGCAGGGGAAGACTAGGTGGCCAGTGGCCATCAACGGAAGGACCAAATCTCCACAGTGGGCTTCCTGTTTCAATATGGAGCCACGTATGTCACCTGCTGGACGCCATCTCTATACTGAGCTCATAATTGCCACACCAGGTATAGAATGCAGTGGGCAGGTACACACTATATGAAACAGTCTCTGATTAACCCCTCTCGATAACTTGATGACATGAGAGTCTGGATAATCCAGTACATTTACTTTCCAGATGAGAAAACTCACTTAAAAACACACAGGAGTTGACCCAGAGACACACAACTGGTTAACAACAAAGTCATATATACAACCAGCGTCTGCACCAAGAGCACGGTGCCGCAAGGAACTGTGCCCATCGAGCAGTCATATCTCCTGGACTCTCAAAAGATCTGAGCTGACACCCATCCCCCACATCCTTGCAGCCCCCAAAGATTGTATTTCACAGGCTGGCACCGGATCTGCAGCTCGCGGAGAGGGACATATCTGATCAGAGAACACAGGGCAGAACAAGGGGGAGGAGGGGAGAATGGAGCACATCCTGGCCCAATACACCTTGAGGATGATGTTCCCAATCAGAGAAGCCAGTCCACAGCGAAGACCACACGGGCAGCCCCACGATGAGAAACGTCCCTCAAAGACCCATAGCCCTAGAGGGGACAACACTGGAAACACAGTGTGGGAACTGCGCCCGAACTGATCCTGCCACATCGAGGCATGACACTAAGAGAGTGCAGCGGAAGAGAAAGAAAACGGAGCATCAAAGTCCCCGGGGAATGCCAAAGTTGGACTTTGTGGTCAGGGCTCGGTGCTCCAACAGACTGGACAGGAAAACACTCCTAAAGTTCACCACACCGTCCTTGTACTTTTCTTTCTTGGTTAGTGTTTTTTCTTTTAGTGTCATTGGATTTTGGTTGGGTTTTGTTTTCATTTTTGTTTGTTTTTTTTTCTTTTTGCTGCTTGGTTTTCCTCAGTCTTGTTTTGTGCATGTTATTACCTTTACAGGTCTGTCTAATTAATAGAGGCTGGATGAAGAATCTGGAGGAGTAAACATGTGACCGGCCCTTTCCATTGGGCATGGGAGTGAGCACGGTGGGGGGAAAGGAAGTGGTGTAAAGAAACCCGGAGACAAGGGAACCACAAGTGATGGAAATCAGTGGTGAGGGGGATGTAGAAGGCCTGGTAGGGCGTGATCAAGGGTAATGAAAACAAGAGAAATTACTGAAACCCAAAGGAAAACTGAGCATGGCAGTGGGCACAAGAGGAAAATCAAAGGGTATAGAAGAGTGAGCTGGGAAGCAAGGGCCAGTTATAGACGTCTAAATAAAGACATGTACATATGTACATATAATTACAAAGGGGCATGGGGAAATAGATCTATGTCCATATGTTTATAGATTTAGTATTAAGGTAGCAGATGGACATAGGGACTCCACTCAAGGACTCCCTCATTGCAACAACACTGTTCTATTAAATTGGAATTCTACGATGCTCACCTTCCCTACACCATCACCTACCACAAAGCGGCTGTATAAGCAAATGTGGTGAAGAAAGCCGATGGTGTCCAGCTTTCAAAAGATATAGCGTGTGGGGTTTTAAAGGCTTGAAGGTATAGAAGCAGCCATCTGGCTCCGAAGCAACAGAGCCCACATGGAGGAAGCATACCAGCCTGTGTGATCACAAAGTTTCAAAGGGATAAGGCAACAGGCATCATGAGAACAAAAAAATCTTATCATGGAGAATGAGAGGGGACAGCCGGGTATAGACGAATAACATATTTGCAATGCACTGGATATCCCCTTACTGAAGGATCAAAGAAAGGAGATAAAAGCATACAGGGTATGAAAAAATAAAGATGAAACACACCTTTCCTCTAGTTCTTAATGCTTCCTCTTGCCCCACTATCATGATCCCAGTTCTACCATACTAATCTGGCGAAACTAGAGAAGGTATTCTAGTACCGATAGCAATTTCAAACACGGAGAATCCAGGGTGGATTGGCCCTTTAGGACCAGTGTTGTGAGTGGAGATAATGAGAGGGTGGAGGAAGGGCAGGATGGAAAGTGGGAACCGATTACAAGGATCTTCATTGACCTCAAAAGAAAGGTGGGTGAATATATGACAAAAGAATTAGTACATTTCCAAGGATTGATGAGGGATGGGTGGTGCGCATTGAGGGGGGGGGGAATGAGGAGTTAAGGCGAGGGGCTTGGGTGGAGAGTGGATATTTTGAGAATAATGAGGGCAATTAATGTACAGATGTGCTTCAAACAGGTGATGTATATATGGATTGTGGTTAGTGTTCTAGGAGCCACTAATAAAAAGATCATAAAAGAAACAAAAATAATCTGGGCAGAGGGCTCATGCAATGGTCTCAGGCTGGATTAAATCAGTCAAAACATCTAGTGGAGTCACCTCACTCTGTGTCTATTCCTGAGTCAGGCATGAAACTTAGGGCCCACTGTCCCAGCAGCTGGCCAGTTAGGGTTGTGGGTCTCTGAGGCCATTCCATAGGGGGAATGGTCTTCTGTCCTGCAGGGCTCACCCTCCTTTGTAAGTGTGCTGTCTGGGGCACGGCTTTCATGGAGTCCACCACATGGGAGCTCTACTACTCATGGGGGATTGGCAGGAAGCCTCTGCTCATGCGCACACACCACCAACTAGCTGGAGGATCTCCGTGAACAAAGCCTGAGGCAGACAACAAGCCCACTAACTGATGCTGTAAGAGATACAATCAGCATCCAGAAACCTGCAACTGGGAGTAAGAGGCAGCATACCTTGGTGCCAGCCCCTCCCACTCTAATCTACAAGGAGTGACATTGCAAAGCAGAGGGTTTTCATAAAGCACTGCCAGGACTGTGGAATGAGCAGCCTCATTTGTGGACATGGATACTCTGTGATCCAGAGGTACTACCTCCCCCCTTCCACTCAGGTGAGACAAAAACCCTTGCAAGCAGAAAGCCATGCATCTGAACAGTATCCACCAGCCACTCAAGGGCAGCCCTGCTGCCTCCAAAGAGCCTTCCTGAGTGAGAGAGAAATCACGCAGAAGCCTGGTCTGTCACTCAAGTGAGTTTTATGAGCGTTAGGGAGGCGTGGTGGGCAAGTCTGGCCGACCCCAGTGGCTGAATTGAATTTACATGGCCTAGGTTGGTCAATCCAGTTACTGGGCCCACCCAGGTAGACCTCCCCTTTGGCCAGAATCCTGGACCTCTGAGCATGCACAGGGTGCCTCTCCTAACTGGGCTCTTATCTTGGCCCTATGGGCATGCATAACGGATGCCCCAGTCCCTAGCATAGCTACCTAACATTTGCCCCCCTGAAGAGATATGGACCCAAATCTTTGGGGTACTGTGCGACGACATCTCTAGCTACTTCCTTCTGGCAAAAGGGGCGTGGTGGGGCTTTGGGTCCATACCCTTCCTACACTGCTGGGAGGGGTTGTCCATTGAGGGCAACTTTATCCAGGATGGATAAGGTTGAGGTGGTCCAGGAGATGGTAGTCGTGGACCTGGCACACTTGGTTCAGAAGCTTTAATCACCCGATAACTTCTGAGAAAAACAAACTGTCTAAAAGGTGAACAGTTTGACTGCGACAAGGCTAAGCTTGTGACGTGGCAGTGGCCTTGAAATTAGGTGAGTGTCACAGGAAACAAAAATAATCTTAGAATTACCAGACATGTGTGTTTGTTCATTGGAAGTACAGGAAGAGGGATAAAAGCATTCATACTTTCACCTAGGAGGGCACAGGTTTGGGCACTACTTGGTGCAGTGGGATCGCTGATTCATTTATGATGCTAAGATCTTGGACCCGGTGATAAGACCCATCCTTCTTTTTAACCCTATAACACTTCAATTTTAAATTTGGGAAAAAATTATTTTCTTTTTGTTGTGGATTTCATAGTTATTAATTTATATATATTTATATATACATTTTAAAAAATTTATGGAAACATCATGCTCCGCGTTAGAGTTAAATGGAAATAATGGGCTAGTACAGGAGGAGTCAAAAGTGACGAAAATAGAGTAACTGCCTAAGTCATTTTGAATTTTCTTGGGTTGAATTGGAGTAAAGGCTTGTAAATTGCCCAGGGTCCAAATTCTCATGGTGCCTCCTACAATGGGTAGAATGTTCAGGGATGTTTCAGGGCTGGGAGATTAGTAACCCCTAAGTCCAGGATACCTTAGGGCAGGGGTCCTGAAACTGTTTACCCAGGGAGCCAGTTCACTGTCCCTCAGGCCATTGGAGGGACAGACTATAGTTTAAAAACAAAAATTATGAACAAATTCATATACACAATGCACATCTTGATTTGAAGCTCAAAAAAAAATAAATGGGGCACATACACCTGGCAGACAGGATCTATGTCCTCGGCTGTCTGCATGTGGCCAACAGGCTGTAGTTTGAGGACCCCTGCTCTAGGCGTTCACCAAGAGGATATGGTTTCAACCCTATTGCGTGGAAACTCTACAATTTGTTTAAAAGTGATGGGGCAGAAGCAGTCCCTGATTGACCCACGCAAGACTAGTTTTCCCATCCCCTATTACTAAGAGTTCATAGTCATGGTTAAGGAGAACCAGGACATCCCGATCTGATTCCTTTAATTCAAGTGTGGGCTGACATTGCCACTAAGAAATCTGCAAATATAAAAGACTTACTCCCTCCATCAAAGAAAGGGTCCTTGTTTCCAAGGTTTCAGGAAACATGGCAGGACCGGAAAAACAAACGGTCCAAGTTCCCAAAACCACATATGTGGAGGCCATCGCTCCACGCCCACCTCCCCCACCCCCTCCTCCTCTTCCTTCCTTCCCCTCCCCTCCCCTCCCGATCTCTCTCCCCTAATCGGCTTTATCTCATTTTGCAGGAGAACTCTGGGAGTGGGAGAGCTGACTTCAGACCCTTTGGTTCCAACCCCGCCCTATAAGGTTTCTAGGGTCTAGAAATAGAAAACTTCAAAAAGGCCCTTATTTAGTGACTCACTCCCAAACCGGCCCCCCAACCTCACCCCTACCCCCAACCAGCAGCCCACCACACACACTAGTACTGGTATGTCTTCCATACCCATCAGCCCACCTGGAATGATTGCCAGCAACTTCTCCAGGTGCTGTTCACAACGGAGGAAGGGTAGCCCTTCCAGACAGAGGTCCAGTAAGCAGTCAGTGAACCTGATGGTCAGGGAGCAGGCGCTCCTTACTCGAGAGAAACCTTTTGCCACTACACGAACAATGTGGGATCTCAATTCCTAGCAAGGCCCAGAGGGCTTTACCAGGTATCACGCGTTGCTCTTACATGAACCTCTGCGGAAGAGCTAGGAAACCTATGAATTTATCTAAGGTCAGTGAAAATTTTCAGGCTCTTATAAGAAAATGTCCACGTGCCTTTCTAGAGTGGCTGATGGAACCTACGGGCGTTATACCGCTAATGGCCCTGAGGCCCCGAGAACAGGTGGGCAATAAGTATTGCCTTTATGACTCAGTCAGTCTGCCTCAGACATGAAAAAGAAGTGGGAAGGGTTTGAAGGGAAAAATCATAGTGATTTGGTACAAGTGGGTCATTGAGTGTATAACAACAGAGATGACCCTAGCACGACAGAGACAAAGAAACTAGCTAAAATACTAGTAATTGCCATGAGAGACCCCGAGACTCAGGAAAAGGAGAGCAAGGCCCACTCACGGAGAGACTAACCTGAGGGAACCGCCGAGCCATGGGGAAGGATCAATGTGCCTACTGCAGGAAAGAAGGATACTGGAAAAATCAGTGCCTTGAAAACTCCAGGAGAGGTGCACGACCCTCCACTAGAGTGGACGGGCCTCATCTGCACCTAGAAAGACACAACCATGAGACAATAATGCTTGAAGAAGCTTAATGAAGGGGTCAGGGCTCTGTTTCCCTTCGCCGCTAAAAGCCCAGGCTAACTCTCCATGTAGGAGGCCAGCCAGTAAATTTCTTGGTGGACACAGGGGCCACCTTCTCAGGTTCAGTAAGGAATACTGGCACATTTTCAAAAAGAAAGATGTGAATTACTGTGAGCCTATGATTCCTTCCCCAGATAACTCACACCAGAAGTTTTGCATGGAGGGTAGGTGGGCTTCCCTAGACAACAAGATAACAAATATCTATCTGCCCATTCTCCCAGTTAGCCACCTGGTTATGATGGCACTGGCTCCTGGCTCAGCTGCTGCGCCAGTGAATTAGTTATAGCAGGAGAAGACTAGGTGGCCCGTGGCCATCAACGGAAGGACCAAATCTCCACAGTGGGCTTCCTGTTTCAATATGGAGGACCGTCTCTCACCTGCAGGACACCATCTCTATACTGAGCTCATAATTGCCACCCCAGGTCTAGAATGCAGCGCGCAGGTACACAGTATATGAAACAGTCTCTGATTAACCCCTCTCAATAACTTGCTGACATGGGAGTCTGGAAAATCCAGTACATTTACTTTCCAGATGAGAAAACTCACCCAAAAAAACCCAGGAGTTGTCCCAGAGACACATAACTGGTTAACAACAAAGTTATATTCACAACCAGCGTCTGGACCAATACCCCGGGCCCCCACAGAACTGTGCCCATCGATCAGTCAATATTTCCTGGACTCTAAAAAAATCTGAGCTGATACCCACCCCCGCACATCCTTGCAGCCCCAAAGATTGTATTTCACAGAATGGCACCAGATCTGAAGCTCACGGAGAGGGACATATCTGATCAGAGAACACAGGGCAGAACAAATGGGAGGAGGGGAGAATGGAGCACATCCTGGCCCAGTACACCTTGAGGATGATGTTCCCAATCAGAGAAGCCAGTCCACAGAGAAGACCACAAGGGCAGCACCACGATGAGAAACGTCCCTCAAAGACCCATAGCCCTAGAGAGGACAACAATGGAGACACAGTGTGGGAACTGCGCCCGAACTGATCCTGCCACTTCGAGTCATGACACTAAGAGAGTGCAGCGGAAGAGTTAGAAAACGGAGCATCAAAGTCCCCGGGAAATGGCAAAGGTGGACTTTGTGGTCAGGGCTCGGTGCCCCAACAGACTGGACTGGAAAACACTCCTAAAGTTCACTACACAGTCCTTGTACTTTCCTTTCTTGGTTAGTGTTGTTTTCTTTTAGTGTCATTGGATTTTGGTTGGGTTTTGTTTTCATTTTTGTTTGTTTTTTTCGTTTTACTGCTTGGTTTTTCTAAGTCTTGTTTTGTACATGTTAATACCTTTACAGGTCTGTCTAATTAAGAGAGGCTGGATGAAGAATCTGGAAGAGTAAACATGTGACCGGCTCTTTCCATTCGGCATGGGAGTAAGCACGGTGGGGGGAAAGGAATTGGTGTAAAGAAACCCAGATACAAGGGAACAACAAGTGATAGAAATCGGTGGTGAGGGGAATGTAGGAGGCTTGGTAGGGCGTGATCAAGGGTAATGTAACCAAGAGGAATTACTGAAACCCAAAGGAAGACTGAGCATGGCAGTGGGCACAAGAGGAAAATCAAAGGGTATAGAAGAGTGAGCTGGGAAGCAAGGGCCAGTTATAGACGTCTAAATAAAGTCATGTACATATATTTACAAAGGGGCATGGGGAAATAGATCTATGTCCATATGTTTATAGATTTATTATTAAGGTAGCAAATGCACATTGGGCCTACGCTCAAGGACTCCCTCTTTGCAAAACACTGTTCTATTAAATTGGAATTCTACAATGCTCACCTTCCCTACACCATCACTGACCACAAAGCGGCTGTATAAGCAAATGTGGTGAAGAAAGCCGATGGTGTCCAGTTACCAAAAGATATAGAGTGTGGGGTCTTAAACGATTGAAGGTAAAGAAGCAGCCATCTAGTTCCGAAGCAACAGAGCCCACATGGAGGAAGCACACCAGCCTGTGTGATCACAAAGTTTCAAAGGGATAAGGCAACAGGCATCATGAGAACAAAAAAATCTTATCATGGAGAATGAGAGGGGACTGCCGGGTATAGACCCAAAACCTATTTGCAGTGCACTGGATATCCCCTTATAGAAGGAGCTCAGAGAGGAGATTAAAGAATACAGGGTATCAGACAGCAAAATGAAACACAACTTTCCTCTAGTTCTTAATGCTTCCTCTTGCCCCACTATCATGATCCCATTCTACCATACTAATCTGGCCAAACTAGAGAAGGTATTGTAGTACCGATAGGAATTTCAAACACTGGGAATCCAGGGAGGATGGGTCATTAAGGACCAGTGTTATGAGTGGAGATACTGGGAGGGTGGAGGAAGGGCAGGATGGAAATGGGAACCAATTACAAGGATCTTCATTGGCCTCAAAAGAAAGGTGGGTGAAGATAAGACAAAAGAATTAGTACATTTCCAAGGATTGATGAGGGATGGGTGGCGGGCAATGAGGTGGGAAAAAATGAGGAGCTGAGGCCAGGGGATTGGATGAAGAGTGGATACTTTGAGAATAATGAGGGCAATTAATTGTCAGATGTGCTTCAAACAGCTGATGTATATATGGATTGTGGTTAGTGTTGTAGGAGCCCCTAATAAAAACATCATGAAGGAAACAAAAAAATCTGGGCAGAGGGCTCATCCAAGGATGATCTCAGGCTGGATTAGACCAGTCAAAACAGCTACTGGAGTCTCCTCACCCTCTGTCTATTCCTGAGTCAGGCATGATGCTTAGGGCCCACAACCCCAGCAGCTGGCCAGTCAGGGAGGTGGGTCTCTGAGGCCATTCCACAGGGTAATGGTCCTCTGTCCTGCAGGCCCACCTCCTTTGTAAGCGTGCTGTCTGGGGCACGGCTTTCATGGAGTCCACACCATGGGAGCTCTACTACTCATGGGGGATTGGCAGGAAGCCTCTACTCATGCGCACACACCACCAACTAGCTGGAGGATCTCCGAGAACAAAGCCTGAGGCAGACAACAAGCCTACTAACTGATGCTGTAAGAGATACAATCAGCATCCAGAAACCTGCAAGTGGGAGTAAGAGGCAGCATACCATGGTCCCAGCCCCTTCCACTCTAATCTACAAGGAGTGACAATGCAAAGCAGAGGGTTTTCATAAAGCACTGCCAGGACTGTGGAATGAGCAGCCTCATTTGTGGACAAGGATACTCTGTGATCCAGACGTCCAACTCCTCCCTTCCTGTCAGCTGAGACAAAAACCCTTGCAAGCAGAAAGCCATGCATCTGAACAGTATCCACCAGCCACTCAAGTGCAGCCCTGCTGCCTCCAAAGAGCCTTCCTGAGTGAGAGAGAAATCACGCAGAAGCCTGGTCTGTCACTCAAGTGAGTTTTATGAGCGTTAGGGAGGCGTGGTGGGCAAGTCTGGCCGACCCCAGTGGCTATATTGAATTTACATGGCCTAGGTTGGTCAATCCCGGTACAGGACCCAAGCACGTGTATCTCCCCTTCATGGCCAGAACCTGGACCTCTGAGCATGCACAGGGTGCCTCTCCTAACTGGGCTCTTATCTTGGCCCTATGGGCATGCATAACGGATGCCCCAGTCCCTAGCATAGCTACCTAACATTTGCCCCCCTGAAGAGATATGGAACCAAATCTTTGGGGTACTGGGCGACGACATCTCTAGCTACTTCCTGCTGGGAAAAGGGGCGAGTTGGGGCTTTGGGTCCATACCCTTCCTACACTGCTGGGAGGGGTTGTCCATTGAGGGCAACTTTATCCAGGATGGATAAGGTTGAGGTGGTCCAGGAGATGGTAGTCGTGGACCTGGCACACTTGGTCCAGAAACTTTAGTCACCCTATAACTTCTGGGAAAAACAAACGGTCTAAAAGGTGAACAGTTTGACTGTGACAAGGCTAAGCTTGTGAGGTGGCAGTGGCCTTGAAATTAGGTGAGTGTCACAGGAAACAAAAAAAATCTAAGGATTACCAGACATGTGAGTTTGTCCATTGGAAGTACAGGAAGATGGATAAAAGCATTCACACTTTCCCCTAGGAGGGCACAGGTTTGGGCACTACTAGGTGCAGTGGGATCACAGATTCATTTGTGGTGCTAAGGTCTTGGACCAGCTGATAAAACCCATCCTTCTTTTTAACCCTATAACGCTTCAATTTTAATTTTGGGAAAAAAATATTTTCTTTTTGTTTTGGACTTTCATAGTTATAAATATATATGTATATACATTAATATATACATTTTAAAAAATGTTATGAAAACATCATGTTCTGCGTTATAGAGTTAAATGGAAATAATGGGGTAGTACAGGAGGAGTCAAAAATGACCAAAATAGAGTAACTGCCGAAGTCATTTTGAATTTTCTTGGGTTCAATTGGAGTAAAGGCTTGTAAATTACCCGGGGTCCAAATTCCCATGGTGCCTCTTACAACGGGTAGAATTTTCAAGGATGTTTCAGGGCTGGGAGATTAGTAACCCCTAAGTCCAGGACACCTTAGGGCAGGGGTCCTGAAACTGTTTACCCAGGGGGCCAGTTCACTGTCCCTCAGGCCATTGGAGGGACAGACTATAGTTTAAAAAAATCAAAATTTACGAATAAATTCATGTGCACACTGCACATCTTGATTTGAAGTTCAAAAAAAAAAAGGGGGGGCACATACAACGGGTAGAAAGGATCAATGACCTCGGCTGTCTGTATGTGGCCCACAGGCTATAGTTTGAGGATCCCTGCTCTAGGCATTCACCAAGAGGATGTGGTTTCAACCCAAAAGCTTGGAGACTCTACAATTTGTTTAAAAGCGATGGGGCAGAAGGAGTCCCTGATTGACCCACACAAGACTAATTTTCCCATCCCCTGTTACTAAGAGTTCATAGTTATGGTTATGGGGAACCAGGACATCCCGATCTGATCCCTTTAATTCAAGTGTGGGCTGACATTGCCACTAAGAAACCTACAAATATAAAAGACTTACTCCCTCCCTCAAAGAAAGGGTCCTTGTTTCCAAGGTTTCAGGAAACATGGCAGGACCGGAAAAACAAACGGTCCAAGGTCCCAAAAGCTCATAGGTGGAGGCCATCCCTCCCCGTACCCCTATCCCACGTCCTCCCCCTCTTCCCTCCCTTCACATCCCCTCCCCCCCCCCGATCTCTCTCCCCTAATCGGCTTTATCCCATTTTGCAGGAGAACTCTGGTAGTGGGAGAGCTGGCTTCAGACCCTTTGGTTCCAACCCCGCCCTATAAGGTTTTAGGGGCCAGAAATAGAAAACTTCTAACAGGCCCTTATTGAGTCACTCCCTCCCCAGCCGGCTCTGCAACCCCATCCCCGCCCCCTACCAGCAGCCCCCAACACACACTAGTACTGGTATGTCTTCCATACTCATCAGCCCACCTGGAATGGTTTCCAGCAACTTCTCCAGGTGCTGTTCACCACGGAGGAAGGGTAGCCCTTCCAGACAGAGGCCCAGTAAGCAGTCAGTGAACCTGATGGTCAGCGAGCGGGCACTCCCCACTTGAGAGAAACTCTTTTGGCCACTACACGAACAATGTGGGATCTCAATTCCTAGCAAGGCGCAGAGCGCATTACCAGGTATCACCCGTGCTCTTACATGACCCTCTGCGGAAGAGCTAGGAAACCTATGAATTTATCTAAGGTCAGTGAGAATTTTCAGGCTCTTATAAGAGAATGTCCGCCTTCCTTTCTAGAGTGGCTGATGGAAGCCTACGGGCTTTATACCCCTAACGGTCCGGAGGCCACGAGTACAGGAGGGCAATAAGTACTGCCTTTATGACTCAGTCAATATGCCTCAGACATGAAAAAACGTGGGAAGGGTTTGAAGGGAAAAATCTTAGTGATTTAGTACACGTGGCTCATTGAGTGTATAACAACAGAGATGACCCTAGCACGACAGAGACAAAGAAATTAGCTAAAATACTAGTAATTGCCATGAGAGACCCCAGAGACTCAGGAAAAGGAGAGCATGGCCCACTCACGGAGAGACTAACCTGTGGGCAGCGCCAAGCCATGGGGAAGGACCAATGTGCCTACTGCAGGAAAGAAGGACACTGGATAAATAAGTGCCTTGAAAACCCCAGGAGAGGTGCAAGACCTTCCACAAGAGTGGACGGGCCTCATCTGCACCTAGAAAGACCCAAGCAAGAGACAATAATGCTTGAAGAAGCTCAATGAAGGGGTCAGGGCTCTGTTTCCCTTCGCAGCCAAAAGCCCAAGCTAACTCTCCATGTAGGAGGCCAGCCAGTAAATTTCTTGGTGGACACAGGGGCCACCTTCTCAGCTTCAGAAAGGAATATGGGCACGTTTTCAAAAAGAAAGATGTGAATTACTGTGAGTCTATGATTCCTTCCACAGATAACTCCCACCAGAATGTTTGCATGGAAGGTAGGTGGGCTTCCGAAGACAACAAGATAACAAATATCTATCTGCACTTTTTCCCAGTTAGCCACCTGGTTATGATGGCACTGGTTCCTGGCTCAGCTGCTGAGCCAGTGAAGCAGTTATAGCAGGAGAAGTCTAGGTGGCCCGTGGCCATCAACAGAAGGACCAAATCTCCACAGTGGTCTTCCTTTATCAAAATGGAGCCACGTATGTCACCTGCTAGACACCATTTCTACTCCGAGCTCATAATTGCCGCCCCAGGTATAGAATGCAGCTCGCAGGTACACACTATATGAAACAGTCTCTGATTAACCCCTCTCGATAACTTGCTGACATGGGAGTCTGGATAATCCAGTACATTTACTTTTCAGATGAGAAAACTCACTGAAAAACACACAGGAGTTGACCCAGAGACACACAACTGGTTAACAACAAAGTCATATTCACAACCAGCGTCTGGACCAAGAGCCCGGTACCCCACAGAACTGTGCCCATTGAGCAGTCAATATCTCCTGGAATCTCAAAAGATCTGAGCTGATACCCACAACCCCCCCACATCCTTGCAGCCCCCAAAGATTCTCTTTCACAGGATGGCACCAGATCTGAAGCTCGCGGAGAGGGACATATCTGATCAGAGAACACAGGGCAGAACAAGGGGGAGGAGGGGAGAATAGAGCACATCCTAGCCCAATACACCTTGAGGATGATGTTCCCAATCAGAGAAGCCAGTCCACAGAGAAGACCACATGGGCAGCCTCACGATGAGAAACGTCCCTCAAAGACCCAAGCCCTAGAGGGGACAACACTGGACACACAGTGTGGGAACTGTGCCCGAACTGATCCTGCCACCTCGAGGCATGACACTAAGAGAGTGCAGCGGAGAGAAAGAAAAAGGAGCATCAAAGTCCTTGGGGAATGCCAAAGTGGACTTTGTGGTCAGGGCTCGGTGCCCCAACAGACTGGACTGGAAAACACTCCTAAAGTTCATCACACAGTCCTTGTACTTTCCTTTCGTGGTTAGTGTTGTTTTCTTTTAGTGTCATAGGATTTTGGTTGGGTTTTGTTTTCATTTTTCTTTTTTGTCGCTTGGTTTTGATCAGTCTTATTTTGTGCATGTTATTACGTTTACAGGTCTGTCTAATTAAGAGAGGCTGGATGAACAATCTGGAGGAGCAAACATGTGACCGGCCCTTTCGATTGCGTATGGGAGTGAGCACGGTGGGGTAAAGGAAGTGATATCAAGAAACCCAGAGACAAGGGAACAACAAGTGATGAAAATCGGTGGTGAGGGGGAAGTAGGAGGCCTGGTAGGGCGTGATCAAGGGTAATGTAACCAAGAGGAATTACTGAAACCCAAAGGAAGACTGAGCATGGCAGTGGGGACAAGAGGAAAATCAAAGGGTATAGAAGAGTGTGCTGGGAAGCAAGGGCCAGTTATAGAAGTCTAAATAAAGTCATGTACATATATTTACAAAGGGGTATGGCGAAATAGATCTATGTCCATATGTTTATAGATTTAGTATTAAGGTAGCAAATGCACATTGGGCCTCCGCTCAAAGACTCCCTCTTTGCGAGAACACTGTTTTATAAAATTGGCATTCTATGATGCTCACCTTCCCTACACGATCACTGACCACAAAGCGGCTGCATAAGCAAATGTGGTGAAGAAAGCCGATGGTGTCCAGCTACCTAAAGATATAGCGTGTGGGGTCTTAAAGGCTTGAAGGTAAAGAAGCAACCATGTAGCTCAGAAGCAACCGAGCCCACATGGAGGAAGCATACCAGCCTGTGTGATCACAAAGTTTCAAAGGGATAAGGCAACAGGCATCATGAGAGCAAAAAAATCTTATCATAGAGACTGAGAGGGGACTGCCGGGTATACACCCAAAAGCTATTTGCAGTGCACTGGACATCCCCATACAGAAGGATCTCACAAAGTAGATTAAAGAATACAGGGTATGAGACAGCAAAGACGAAACACAACTTTCCTCTAGTTCTTAATGCTTCCTCTTGCCCCACTATCATGAACCCAGTTTTACCATGCTAATCTGGCCAAACTAGAGAAGGTATTCTAGTACCGATAGGAATTTCAAACACGGGGAATCCAGGGTGGATGGGCCCTTTAGGACCAGTGTTATGAGTGGAGATACTGGGAAGGTGGAGGAAGGGCAGGATTGAAAGTGGGAACCGATTACAAGGATCTTCATTGACCTCAAAAGAAAGGTGGGTGAAGATATAACAAAAGAATTAGTACATTTCCAAGGATTGATGAGGGATGGGTGGCTGACATTGTAGTGGGACAAATGAGGATCTGAGGCCAGGGGGTTGGGTGGAGAGTGGATATTTTGAGAATAATGAGGCAATTAGTGTACAGATGTGCTTCAAACAGCTGATGTATATATGGATTGTGGTTAGTGTTTAAGAGCCCCTAATAAAAAGATCATAAAAGAAACAAAAATAATCTGGGCAGAGGGCTCATGCAAGGATGATCTCAGGCTGGATTAGACCAGTCAAAACAGCTACTGGAGTCACCTCACCCTGTGTTTATTCCTGAGTAAGGCATGAAGCTTAGGGCCCACAGCCCCAGCAGCTGACCAGTGAGGGAGGTGGGTCTCTGAGGCCATTCCACAGGGGGAATGGTCCTCTGTATTGCAGGGCCCACCCTTCTTTGTAAGCATGCTGTCTGGGGTACGGCTTACATGGAGTCCACACCATGGTAGCTCTACTACTCATGGGGGATTGGCAGGAAGCCTCTGCTTATGCCACACACCAACAACAAGCTGGAGGATCTCTGTGAACAAAGCCTGAGGCAGACAACAAGCCCACTAACTGATGCTGTAAGAGATACAATCAGCATCCAGAAACCTGCAACTGGGAGTAAGAGGCAGCATACCTGGGTCCAAGCCCCTCCCACTCTAATCTACAAGGAGTGACATTGCAAACCAGAGGGTTTCATAAAGCACTGCCAGGACTGTGGAATGAGCAGCCTCATTTGTGGACATGGATACTCTGTGATCCAGACGTACTACCTCCTCCCTTCCAGTCAGCTGAGACAAAAACCCTTGCAAGCAGAAAGCCATGCATCTGAACAGTATCCACCAGCCACTCATGTGCAGCCCTGCTGCCTCCAAAGAGCCTTCTTGAGTGAGAGAGATATCACGCAGAAGCCTGGTCTGTCACTAAAGTTAGTTTTATGAGCGATAGGGAGGCGTGGTGGGCAAGTCTAGCCGACCCCAGTGGCTGAATTGAATTTACATGGCCTAGGTTGGTCACTCCAGGTACAGGACCCACCCAGGTGTACCTCCCCTTCATGGCCAGAAACCTGCACCTCTGAGCATGCACAGGGTGCTTTTCCTAACTGGGTTCTTATCTTGGCCCTATGGGCATGCATAATGGATGCCCCAGTTCCTAGGATAGCTACCTAACAGTTGCCCCCTTTAAGAGATATGGACCCAAATCTTTGGGGTACTGGGCGACGACATCTCTAGCTGCTTCCTGCTGGCAAAATGGGCGAAGTGGGGCTTTGGGTCCACACCCTTCCTACACTGCTGGGAGGACTTGTCCATTGAGGGCAACTTAATCCAGGATGGATAAAGTTGAGGTAGTCCAGGAGGTGGTAGTCATGGACCTGGCACACTTGGTTCAGAAGCTTTAGTCACCCGATAACTTCTGGGAAAAACAAACGGTCTAAAAGGTGAACAGTTTGACTTCGACAAGGGCAAGCTTGTGTGGTGGCAGTAGCCTTGAAATTAGATGAGTGTCACAGGAAAAAAAAAATCTTAGGATTACCAGACATGTGTGTTTGTTCTTTGGAAGTACAGGAAGAGGGATAAAAGCATTCACACTTTCCCCTAGGAGGGCACTGGTTTGGGCACTACTTGGTGCAGTGGGATCACTGATTCATTTATGATTCTAAGGTCTTGGACCTGCTGATAAGACCCATCCTTCTTTTTAACCCTATAACGCTTCAATTTTAATTTTGGGAAAAAATTATTTTCTTTTTGTTGTGGACTTTCATTGTAATATATATATATATTGATATATATATATATATTGATATATACATTTTTAAAAATGTTATGAAAACATCATGCTCCGTGTTATAGAGTTAAATGAAAATAATGGACTAGTACAGGTGGAGTCAAAAGTGACCAAAAGAGAGTAACTGCCTAAGTCATTTTGAATTTTCTTGGGTTCAATTGGAGTAAAGGCTTGTAAATTACCCGGGGTCCAAATTTCCATGGTGCCTCCTACAACGGGTAGAATGTTCAGGAATGTTTCAGGGCTGGGAGATTAGTAACACCTAAGTCCAGGATACCTTAGGGCAGGGTCCTAAAACTGTTTACCCAGGGGGCTAGTTCATTGTCCCTCAGGCCATTGGAGGGACAGACTATAGTTTAAAAAAAAACAAAAATTACGAACAAATTCATGTGCACACTGCACATTTTGATTTGAAGTTCAAAAAAAAATAAATGGGGCACATACACCCGTCAGAAAGGATCAATGACCTCGGCTGTCTGCATGTGGCCCACAGGTTGTAGTTTGAGGACCCCTGCTCTAGGCATTCACCAAGAGGATGTGGTTTCAGCCCCAAAGCTTGGAGACTCTATAATTTGTTTAAAAGTGATGGGGCAGAAGGAGTCCCTGATTGACCCACGCAAGACTAGCTTTCCCATCCCCAATTACTAAGAGTTCATAGTTATGGTTATGGGGAACCAGGACATCCCGATGTGATCCCTTTAATTCAAGTGTGGGCTGACATTGCCACTAAGAAGCCTGCAAATATAAACGACTTACTCCCTCCCTCAAAGAAAGGGTCCTTGTTTCCAAGGTTTCAGGAAACATGGCAGGACCGGAAAAACAAACGATCCAAGTTCCCAAAACCACATAGGTGGAGCCCATCCCTCCCAGGCCCCCTCCTTCACCTCCTCCCTCTCCACCATCCCTTCCCCTCCCTCTCCCCCTCCCTTCCACTCCCCTCCCATCCGGACCTCTCCCCCTAACCGGCTTTATCCCATTTTGCAGGAGAACTCTGGGAGTGGGAGAGCTGGCTTCAGAACCTTTGATTCCACCCCTGCCCCATAAGGTTTCTAGGGGCCAGAAATAGAAAACTTCTAACAGGCCCTTATTGAGTCACTCCCTTCCCCCCCCCCCCGGCATCCCTACCTCACCCCCACCCCCAACCAGCAGCCCCCCATACACACTAGTACTGGTATGTCTTCCATACTCATCAGCCCACCTGGAATGATTGCCAGCAACTTCTCCAGGTGCTGTTCACAAAGGAGTAAGGTAGCCCTTCCAGATAGAGGCCCTGTAAGCAGTCAGTGAACCTGATGGTTAGCGAGCGGGCACTCCCCACTTGAGAGAAACTCTTTTGGCCACTACATGAACAATGTGGGATCTCAATTCCTAGCAAGGCCCAGGGGCTTTACCAGGTATCACCCGTTGCTCTTACACGACCCTCTGCGGAAGAGATAGGAAACCTATGAATTTATCTAAGGTCAATGAGAATTTTCAGTCTCTTATAACAGAATGTCCGGCCGCCTTACTAGAGTGGCTGCTGGAAGCCTACGGCTTTATACCACTAACGGCCCGGAGGCCCCGAAAACAGGAGGGCAATAAGTATTGCCTTTATGACTCAGTCAGTCTGCCTCAGCCATGAAAAAGAAGTGGGAAGGGTTTGAAGGGAAAAATCTTAGTGATTTGGTACAAGTGGCTCATTCAGTGTATAACAACAGAGATGACCATAGCACGACAGAGACATAGAAACTAGCTAATATACTAGTAATTGCCATGAGAGACCCCAGAGACTCAGGAAAAGGAGATAATGGCCCACTCACAGAGAGACTAACCTGTGAGCACCGCCAAGCCATGCGGAAGGATCAATGTGCCTACTGCAGGAAAGAAGGACACTGGAAAAATCAGTGCCTTGAAAACCCCAGGAGAGGTGCACGACCCTCCACTAGAGTGGACGGGCCTCATCTGCACCTAGAAAGACCCAAGCAAGAGACAATAATGCTTGAAGAAGCTGAATGAAGGGGTCAGGGCTCTGTTTCACTTCGCCTCCAAAATCCCAGGCTAACTCTCCTTGTAGGAGGCCAGCCAGTAAATTTCTTGGTGTACACAGGGGCCACCTTCTCAGGTTCAGAAAGGAATTGGGGCATGTTTTCAAAAAGAAAGATGTGAATTACTGTGAGCCTATGATTCCTTCCACAGATAACTCACACCAGAAGTTTTGCATGGAGGGTAGGTGAGCTTCCCAAGACAACAAATATCTATCTGCCCTTTGTCCCAGTTAGCCACCTGGTTATGATGGCACTGGCTCCTGGCTCAGCTGCTGAGCCAGTGAAGCAGTTATAGCAGGAGAAGACTAAGTGGCCGGTGGCCATCAACGGAAGGACCAAATATCCACAGTGGGCTTCCTGTTTCAATATGGAGCCACGTATGTCAGCTGCGGGACACCATCTCTATCCTGAGCTCATAATTGCCACCCCAGGTCTAGAATGCAGCGCGCAGGTACACACTATATGAAACAGTCTGATTAACCCCTCTCGATAACTTGCTGACATGGGAGTCTGGATAATCCAGTACATTTACTTTCCAGATGAGAAAACTCACTCAAAAACAAACAGGAGTTGGCCCAGAGACACACAACTGGTTAACAACAAAGTCATATTCACAACCAGCGTCTGCACCAAGAGCCCGGTGCCCCACAGAACTGTGCCCATTGAGCAGTCAATATCTCCTGGACTCTCAAAAGATCTGAGCTGACACCCACCCCCCCCCACCTCCTTGCTGCCCCCAAAGATTGTATTTCACAGGATGGCACCGGAGCTGCAGCTTGCGGAGAGGGACTTATCTGATCAGAGAACACAGGGCAGAACAAGGGGGAGGAGGGGAGAATGGAGCACATCCTAGCCCAATACACCTTGAGGATGATGTTCCCAATCAGAGAAGCCAGTCCACAGAGAAGACCACACGGGCAGCCCCACGATGAGAAACATCCCTCAAAGACCCATAGCCCTAGAGGGGACAACACTGGAGACACAGTGTGGGAACTGCGCCCGAACTGATCCTGCCACATCGAGGCATGACACTAAGGGAGTGCAGCGGAAGAGAAAGAAAACGGAGCATCAAAGTCCCCGGGGAATGCCAAAGGTGGACTTTGTGGTCAGGGCTCGGTGCCCCAACACACTGGACTGGAAAACACTCCTATAGTTCACCACACAGTCCTTGTACTTTTCTTTCTTGGTTAGTGTTGTTTTCTTTTAGTGTCATTGGATTTTGGTTGGGTTTTGTTTTCATTTTTGTTTGTTTTTTTTTTCTTTTTGTTGCTTGGTTTTGCTCAGTTTTGTGTTGTGCATGTTATTACCTTCACAGGTCTGTCTACTTAAGAGAGGCTGGATGAAGAATCTGGAGGAGTAAACATGTGACCGGACCTTTCCATTGGGCATGGGAGTGAGGACGGTGGGGGTAAAGGAAGTAGTGTCAAGAAACCCAGAGACAAGGGAACAACAAGTGATGGAAATCGGTGGTGAGGGAGATTAGGAGGCCTGGAAGGGCGTGATCAAGGGTAATGTAACCAAGAGAAATTACTAAAACCCAAAGGAAGACTGAGCATGGCAGTGGGCACAAGAGGAAAATCAAAGGGTATCGAAGAGTGAGCTGGGATGCAAGGGCCAGTTATAGACGTCTAAATAAAGGCATGTACATATATTTACAAAGGGGCATGGAGAAATAGATCTATGTCCATATGTTTATAGATTTAGTATTAAGGTAGCAGATGGACATAGGGCCTGCGCTCAAGGACTCCCTCATTGCGAGAACACTGTTTTATTAAATTGGATTTCTACGATGCTCACTTTCCCTACACGATCACTGACCACAGAGCGGCTGCATAAGCAAATGTGGTGAAGAAATCCGATAGTGTCCAGCTACCAAATGATATAGCGTGTGGGGTCTTAAAGGCTTCAAGGTAAAGAAGCAGCCATCTGGCTCAGAAGCAACAGAGCCCACATGGAGGAAGGATACCAGCCTGTGTGATCACAAAGTTTCAAAGGGATAAGGCAACAGGCATCATGAGAACAAAAAAATCTTATTATGGAGAATGAGAGAGGACTGCCGGGTATAGACTCAAAACCTATTTACAGTGCACTGGACATCCCCTTACAGAAGGAGCTCAGAGAGGAGATTAAAGAATACAGGGTATGAGACATCAAAGATGAAACACAACTTTCCTCTAGTTCTTAATGCTTCCTCTTGCCCCACTGTCATGATCCCAGTTCTACCATACTAATCTGGCCAAAGTAGAGAAGGTATTCTAGTACCGATAGGAATTTCAAACACGGGGAATCCAGGGTGGATGGGCCCTTTAGGACCAGTGTTATGAGAGGAGATACTGGGAAGGTGGAGGAAGGGCAGGATGGAAAGGGGGAACCGATTACAAGGATCTTCATTGACCTCAAAAGAAAGGTGGGTGAAGATATGACAAAAGAATTAGTACATTTAAGGATTGAGGAGGGATGGGTGGCGGGTATTGAGGGGGGAAAAATGAGGAGCTGAGGCCAGGGGCTTGGGTGGAGAATGGAGATTTTGAGAATAATGAGGGCAAATAATGTACAGATGTGCTTCAAACAGCTGATGTATATATGGATTGTGGTTAGTGTTGTAGGAGCCCCTAATGAAAAGATCATAAAAGAAACAAAAATAATCTGTGCAGAGGGCTCATGCAAGGATGATCTCAGGCTGGATTAGACCAGTCAAAACAGCTACTGGAGTCGCCTCACCCTGTGTCTATTCCTGAGTCAGGCATGAAGCTTAGGGCCCACAGCCCCAGCAGCTGGCCAGTGAGAGAGGTGGGTCTCTGAGGCCATTCTACAGGGGGAATTGTCCTCTGTCCTGCAGGGCCCACCTTCCTTTGTAAGAGTGCTCTCTGGGGCACGGCTTTCATGGAGTCCACACCATGGGAGCTCTACTACTCATGGGGGATTGGCAGGAAGCCTCCGCTCATGCGCACACACCACCAACTAGCTGGAGGATCTCCGTGAACAAAGCCTGAGGCAGACAACAAGCCCACTAACTGGTTTTGTAAGAGATACAATCAGCATCCAGAAACCTGCAACTGGGAGTAAGAGGCAGCATACCTTGGTCCCAGCCCCTCCCACTCTAATCTACAAGGAGTGATATTGCAAAGCAGAGGGTTTTCATAAAGCACTGCCAGGACTGTGGAATGAGCAGCCTCATTTGTGGACATGGATACTCTGTGACCCAGACGTACTACCTCCTCCCTTCCAGTCAGCTGAGACAAAAACCCTTGCAAGCAGAAAGCCATGCATCTAAACAATACCCACCAGCCACTCATGTGCAGCCCTGCTGCCTCCAAACAGCCTTCCTGAGTGAGAGAGAAATCATGCAGAAGTCTGGTCTGTCACTCAAGTGAGTTTTATGAGCGTTAGGGAGGCGTGGTGGGCAAGTCTGGCCGACCCCAATGGCTGAATTGAATTTACATGGCCTAGGTTGGTCAATCCAGGTACAGGACCCACCCAGGTGTACCTCCCCTTCATGGCCAGAAACCTGGACCTCTGAGCATGCACAGGGTTCCTCTCCTAACTGGGCTCTTATCTTGGCCCTATGGGCATGCATAATGGATGCCCAGTCCCTAGGATAGCTACCTAACCTTTGCCCCCCTGAAGAGATATGGACCCAAATCTTTGGGGTACTAGGCGACGACATCTCTAGCTACTTCCTGCTGGGAAAAGGGGTGAGGTGGGGCTTTGGGTCCATACCCTTCCTACACTGCTGGGAGGGGTTGTCCATTGAGGGTAACTTTATCCAGGATGGATAAGGTTGAGGTGGTCCAGGAGATGGTAGTCGTGGACCTGGCACACTTGGTTCGGAAGCTTTAGTCACCCGATAACTTCTGGGAAAAACAAACGGTCTAAAAGGTAAACAGTTTGACTTCGACAAGGCTAAGCTTGTGAGTTGACAGTGGCCTTGAAATTAGGTGAGTGTCACAGCAAACAAAAAATATCTTAGGAATACCAGACATGTGTGTTTGTTCATTGGAAGTACAGGAAGAGGGATAAAAGCATTCACACTTTCCCCTAGGAGGGCACAGGTTTGGGCACTACTAGGTGCAGTCGGATCACTGATTCATTTATGATGCTAAGGTCTTGGACCCGCTGATAAGACCCATCCTTCTTTTTAACCCTATAACGCTTCAATTTTAATTTTGGGAAAAAATTATTTTCTTTTTGTTGTGGACTTTCATAGTTATAAATATATATATATGAATATATACATTTTTTAATGTTATGAAAACATCATGCTTCGCATTATAGAGTTAAATGGAAATAATGGGCTAGTACAGGAGGAGTCAAAAGTGACCATAATAGAGTAACTGCCTAAGTCATTTTGAATTTTCTTGGGATCAATTGGAGTAAAGGCTTGTAAATTACCCGGATTCCAAATTCCCATGGTGCCTCCTACAACGGGTAGAATGTTCAGGGATGTTTCAGGGCTGGGAGATTAATAACCCCTAAGTCCAGGATACCTTAGGGCAGGGGTCCTGAAACTGTTTACCCAGGGGGCCAGTTCACTATCCCTCAGGCCTTTTGAAGGAAAGACTATAGTTTAAAAAAACAAATATTACGAACAAATTCATGTGCACACTGCACATATTGATTTGAAGTTCAAAAAAAAAATAAATTGGGCACATACACCCGGCAGAAAGGATCAACGTCCTCGGCTGTCTGCATGTGGCCCACAGGTTGTAGTTTGAGGACCCCTGCTCTCGGCATTCACCAAGAGGATGTGGTTTCAACCCAAAAGCTTGGAGACTCTACAATTTGTTTAAAAGTGATGGGGCAGAAGGAGTCCCTGATTGACCCACGCAAGACTAGTTTTCCCATCCCCTATTACTAAGAGTTCATAGTTATGGTTAAAGGGAACCAGGATATCCCGATCTGATCCCGATACTTCAAGTGTGGGCTGACATTGCCACTAAGAAGCCTGCAAATATAAAATACTTACTCCCTCCCGCAAAGAAAGGGCCCTTGTTTCCAAGGTTTCAGGAAACATGGAAGGACCGGAAAAACAAACGGTCCAAGTTCCCAAAACCACATAAGTGGAGGCCATCTCTCCCCATCACCCTCCCCCTCCCCTCTCCCTCCCCTCCCCTCCCCTCCTCTCCCCTCCCCTCCCCTCCCCCTCCCCTCCCCTCCCCTTCCCTCCCCTCCCCTCCCCTCCCCTCCCCTCCCCTCCCCTCCCCTCACGATCTCTCTCCCCTAATCGTCTTTATCCCATTTTGCAGGAGAACTCTGAGAGTGGGAGAGCTGGCTTCAAACCCTTTCTTTCAACCCCCGCCCTATAAGGTTTCTAGGGTCCAGAAATAGAAAACTTCTAACAGGCCCTTATTGAGTCACTCCCTCTCCCACCGGCCCCCCAAGCTCACCCCCACCCCTAACAAGCAGCCCCCCACACACACTAGTACTGGTATGACTTCCATACTCATCAGCCCACCTGGAATGCTTGCCAACAACTTCTCCAGGTGCTGTTCACAACGGAGGAGGGTAGGCCTTCCAGACAGAGGCCCAGTAAGCAGTCAGTGAACCTGATGGTCAGCGAGCGGGCACTCCCCACTTGAGAGAAACTCTTTTGGCCACTACACCAACAATGTGGGATCTCAATTCCTAGCAAGGCCCAGAGGGCTTTACCAGGTATCACCCATTGCTCTTACATGACCCTCTGCGGAAGAGCTAGGAAACCTATGAATTTATCTAAGGTCAGTGAGAATTTTCAGGCTAAGAGAATGTCCGCCTGCCTTTCTAGAGTGGCTGATGGAAGCCTACAGGCTTTATACCCCTAACAGCCCGGAGCCCCGAGAACAGGAGGGCAATAAATATTGCCTTTATGACTCAGTCAGTCTGCCTCAGACATGAAAAAGAAGTGGGAAGTGTTTCAAGGGAAAAATCTTAGTGATTTGATACAAGTGGTTCATTGAGTATATAACAACCGAGATGACCCTAGCACGACACAGACAAAGAAACTAGCTAAAATACTAGGAATTGCCATGAGAGACCCCAGAGACTCAGGAAAAGGAGAGCATGGCCCACTCACGGAGAGACTAACCTCTGGGCACCGCCAAGCCATGGGGAAGGATCAATGTGCCTACTGCAGGAAAGAAGGACACTGGAAAAATCAGTGCCTTGAAAACCCCAGGAGAGGTCCACGACCCTCCACAAGAGTGGACGGGCCTCATCTGCAATGAGAAAGACCCAAGCAAGAGACAATAAGGCTTGAAGAAGCTGAATGAAGGGGTCAGGGCTCTGTTTCAGTTCGCCGCCAAAACCCAGGCTAACACTCCATGTAGGAGGCCAGCCAGTAAATTTCTTGGTGGACACAGAAAATAATGCGGTTCAGAAAGGAATGCGGGCACATTTTCAAAAAGAAAGATGTGTATTACTGTGAGCCTATGATTCCTTCCACAGATAACTCACACCAGAAGGTTTGCATGCAGGTTAGGTGGGCTTCCCAAGACAACAAGATAACAAATATCTATCTGCCCTTTGTCCCAGTTAGCCACCTGGTTATGATGGCACTGGCTCCTGGCTCAGCTGCTGAGCCAGTGAAGCAGTTATAGCAGGAGAAGACTAGGTGGCCGGTGGCCATCAACGGAAGGACCAAATCTCCACAGTGGGCTTCCTGTTTCAATATCAAGCCACGTCTGTCACCTACTGGACACCATCTCTATTCTGAGCTCACAATTGCCACCCCAGGTCTCGAATGCAGCACGCAGATACACACTATATGAAACAGTCTCTGATTAACCCCTCTCAATAACTTGCTGACATGGGCTTCTGGATAATCCAGTACATTTACTTTCCAGATGAGAAAACTCCCTCAAAACACACAGGAGGTGACCCAGAGAAACACAACTGGTTAACAACAAAGTCATATTCACAACCAGCGTCTGGACCAAGAGCACGGTACCCCACAGAACTGTGCCCATCGAGAAGTCAATATCTCCTGGACTCTCAAAAGATCTGAGCTGATGCCCCCCCTCCCACCTCCTTGCAGCCCCCAAAGTTTGTATTTCACAGGATGGCACCGGAGCTGCAGCTCGCGGAGAGGGACATATCTGATCAGAGAACACAGAGCAGAACAAGGGGGAGGAGGGGAGAATGGAGCACATCCTGGCCCACTACACCTTGAGGATGATGTTCCCAATCAGAGAAGCAAGTCCACAGAAAAGACCACATGGGCAGCCCCACGATGAGAAACGTCCCTCAAAGACCCATTGCCCTAGAGGGGACAACACTGGAGACACAGTGTGGGAACTGCGCCCGAACTGATCTTGCTACATCGAGGCATGACACTAAGGGAGTGCAGCGGAAGAGCTAGAAAACGGAGCATCAAAGTTCCCGGGGAATGTCAAAGGTGGACTTTGTGGTCAGGGCTCGGTGCCCCAACAGACTGGACTGGAAAACACTCCTAAAGTTCACCACACATTCCTTGTACTAACTATGAGCTTTTCTTTCTTGGTTAGTTTTGTTTTCTTTTAGTGTCATTGGATTTTTGTTGTCTTGGTTTTTTTGGGTTGCTTGTCTTAGTTTTGTGCATGTTATTACCTTTTCTGGTCTGTCTAAATTAGATAGGCTGGATGTCCAATCTGGAGGACAAAACCCAGGACCAACACTTCTGGGGAGTGGGGCATGGGAAAGAGGGAGGTGGGCGTAAAGGAAGCGGTGTTAAGAAACCCAGAAACAAGAGAACAGGAAGTCATGCATATCCGTGGTGAGGTAGATGTAGGAGGCCTGGTAGGGCGGGATCAAGGGTAATGGAACCAAGAAGAATTACTGAAACCCAAAGGAAGACTGAGCATGGCAGTGGGCACAAGAGGAAAATGAAAGGGAAATAGAAGAGCAAGCGAGGAAGCAAGGGCCTGTTATAGAGGTCTTTAAAAAAAATATGTCCATATGTAAATATATTCATATATGAGCATGGGGAAATAGACCTACGTCCATATATTTATAGGTTTCGTATTAAGGTAGCAGATGGACTCTGGGCCTCCACTCAAGTACTCCCTCATTGCAAGAATACTTTGTTCTATTAAACTGGCATTCCATGGTGCTCACCTTCCCCACAGGTACACTGAAGACAAAGGTGATGGTGCCCAGCTGTCAAAAGATATAGCGTCTGAGGTCTTAAAAGCTTGAATGTAAACAAGCGGCCACCTAGCTCAGAAGCAACAAAGCCCACATGGAATAATCACACCAGCCTATGAGATCACGAGGTTTCGAAGGGATCAGGTGTCAGGCATCATCAGAACAAAAACATCTTATTGGGAATGAGAAGAGAGCTTGGTAGAGACCCAAAGCCCATTTCCAGACCACTGGACAATACCTTACAGAAGGGTCTCAGAGAGGAGATGAGCCAAGACTAGGTACGAGATAGCAACGATGAAACACAACTTTCCTCTCGTTGCTAAATGCTTTCTCTCCCCCCATTATCATGACCCCAATTCTACCTTACAAATCTGGCTAGACCAGAGAATGTACACTGGTACAGATAACAACTGGAAACACAGGGAATCCAGGGTGGATGAGTCCTTTAGGACCAGTATTATGAGTGAAGACACTGAGAGGGTAAGCGGGAGGGCAGTTTGGAAACGGGGAACTGATAACAAGGATGTACATTTTACTTCAACAGAAAAGTGGGTGAAGGGGGATATCAGATAGTGCAAGATATGACAAAAATTAGTAAATTACCAAGGATTGATGAGCGAGGGGTAGCGCACATGGGGGTTGGGGATGGGAATGAGGAGCTGAGGCCATGGGCTTGGGTGGAGAGTGGATATTTTGAGAATGAGGGAAATGAATGTACAAATGTGCTTTACACAACTGATGTATGCATAGAATGTGTTTAGTGTTGTATGAGCACCTAATAAAATGTTAAAAAAAAAGATCTGGGCAGAGGACTCATTCAAGGATTATCTCAGGCTGGATTAGACCCTTCTAAGTAGAAAGTCCTGCATCTGAACAGTATCCACCAGCCATTCATGTCCAGTTCTGCTGCCTCCAAAGAGCCTTCCTGGGTTTGTCAGATCTCTCTGGGGACAGACAGACCTTGGTCCTCTGCTCTGAGTGAGAAAGAATGCATGTAGAAGCCTGATTGTCATCCAAGTGGGTTTTATGAGCATTAGGGAGGCATGGTGGGCAACCCTGGTCAACCCCAGCAGCTGAATTTAATTTACTTGGCCTTGGTGGGTCAATCAAGTTGCAGCACTCACCCAGGTGTACCTCCTCTTCCTGGCCGGAAACCTGAACCTCTGAGCACGCACAGTGTGCCACTCCTTCTTGGGCTGCTACCTTGGCCCTCTGGGCATGCATAATGGACACCCCAGTCCCTAGGATAGCTACCTAACATTTGCCCCCTGAAGAGGTATGGACCCAAATCTTTGGGGTACTGGGCGACGACATCTCTAAGTACTTCCTGCTGCAAAAGGGGCAAATGGGGCTCAGAAGGGATTGTCCACTCAGGTCCCAGGATGGATAAAGTTGAGGTTGTTCAGGAAATCGTGGTCCTGCAGCTGGCACACTGGGTTTGGAGGCCTTGGTAACCTGAGAACTTCTGGAAAAACAAACAAAAAGACAAAAGGTTGAAGAGTTTAAGTGAGACAAGTCTAAGATTCGGAGGAGGTAGTTCCCTTCAAGTTAGGTGAGTGTCACAAGAAATAAATATACTTAGGATTATCAGGCATGTGTTTGTTCACTCTAAGTACAGGAACGGGGATTAAAGCATTCACAATTTCCCTAGGAGGGCACAGGGTTTGGGCACTACTAGGTGCAGTGGGATCACTGCTTCATTTATGATCCTAAGGTCTTACACCTGCTGATAAGACCCATCCTTTTTAACCCTATAATGGCTCAATTTTCAATTTGGGGGAAATGTTTTTGTTTTTATTCTTTATTTTCAAAGTTATCTACCTATTTATCTGTCTGTTTATCTATCTATCTATTAATATATACATTTCTTTATATGTTATGGAAATATGCTCAGCGTTATAGAGTTAAATGGTAATATTGGGGTACTACAGGGGGAGTCAACAGTAATCAAAAGTAGAGTAACTGCCTAAGTCATTTTTAATTTTCTTGGCTTCAATTTGAATAAAAGGCTGGTAAATTACCCAGGGACCAAATTTCCCTGGTGCCTCTACTATGGGTAGAATGATCAGGGGTGTGTCAGGGCTGCGAGAATAGTAACCCCTAAGTCCAGGATCCCTTAAGGCAGGGGTCCTCAAACTGTTTACCTAGGGGGCCAGTTCTGTCCCTCAGATCATTGGAGGGTCAGACTATAGTTTTTTAAAAACCTATGAACAAGTTCCTATGCACACTGCACGAGTCGGCTGCTAAGCAGGACAGGCAGAGGCAGCAAAAACACCCTGAGGGTGGAATAAATGTCGTCAGGCCACATGTGCCCCACGGGCCACAGTTTGAGGACGCCTGCCTTAGGGGTTCCTGTGTGCACTGGGGATGAAGGTCTCTACTGCTCCTCAAAAGGAGAAATGCTCTAACTTCTGGCACCTCCGCCCATTTCCCATCACTCTACAGAACTGTTCCAGGTGAATCAGGGATGGAAGGAAAAGTGTGCCATTCTCTGGCCACCATTCTCCTTTCTCAAATAAAGTTGCATAGTGTATCAGCTTTTGTTTGTCTAGCCTCTGTGTCAACTCTATCCCAATTGGACAGGATTCATGCAAGGGGGCAATTCCTGAGTATGAAGCTGCTAAGTCCCATCTGGAAAGCACAAAACAAGGCTATTTAGAGCTTGCTGCCTCAAGGTCAATAACCCCGCTTCAGAGCAGACCCCTGGTGTGCTATTAAACTGATGCCTCTGACAGGTGCCCCCACCATAGACAAAGGGTCAAAGAGCAGTCACTGTGGGCGACTTTAGGTCCAACCATTTTCTAGACAATAAGCTAGGAGGACCACTGCTTGGGATGGCCCCACAGCCTTCCAAGATGCCTGCTGGCAGGAGCAGACTCTCAAATCTCTGAAGGGAAGGGGAATCTGGCAGCTCAGGGAACCTTTAGGAAAATTGGAATTTCTGGCTGGAACATCATGGCAGCTGAGCTATATTAAGAGCTGTCCCCAAAAGTGCGTGAAGAAACACCACTGAAAGCCTAAAAGTAAGGGTTACCCAGGCTAGGCTTCCGAACGCCTTTGTCTTAAGACTGAGCAACGGAAAACCAGCCAGTAACAAGGAACAAACCTACACTGGTAGAACACTAACCCTAGAACACCTGAAGTTTTCAATGCAGGAAATAATATTTTTTTGTTTTTATTCTTTACTTTCATTGTTATCAATATATATGACAACCAAAGTATATTTTAAAAGTACAAATTTTCAAAAATATAACCAAATTGTCATATTTATAATATATAATTTTGGTGCCAGATACATTTTAATTAAATGTAACAAAAAAGTCCTGCTCAGTGTTATAGGGCTCAAGCAGCTTGTTTTAAAAACCAGGAGAAAGGCAAAGGGAACGGAGGGTAAAAGGGAAACATTTGGCTGCCGGGACAAGGCAGGGCTATCTCCCAGGCCTAAATCAACCAGCTCCCGAGGCAGTGCCCTTCCACGTGTTTGGACTGGTGGGCACCATTTTGGCCAGGGTCATAGGCCCTGTTTCCCCATGGCGGCTATGTAGGTTCTCTGGGAAAACCATAAAGAGCCTTGATAATGGTGAAGCCATTCTGAACTGACAGAAGCCACCATGAAAGGTAAATAAAGTAGCTATGAACTGTCAATGAACTAGCTGATATTGGGGTGGTAGGCCGTGCAGACGTAGCCCAAGGGAATGTCCCAAAGGAAATGGATGTTCAGAAGGCTTTTGAGAACAAGAGCAGTTTTTGTTCAACTAAGAATGGCTAACCGCAACACCCCACTTCTCTACTCTGCCTGCTTGCACACCTGCACATTGCACAAGTATAAAAACCTTTGGAAAATTCAACTGGGGGCTGCTCAGTCTCCTCTCAAGAGGGCTGACAGACCCTGTGCAGAAAATAAAACTTTTTCTGTTGAACTTGCCAGTGGTCGGAGATGCTTTCTTTCTGGGAATGGACAGTAGCTACAACATTTCGAGGTGCACCGAGATCCGAGTGCCACTGTCGGAGCCTGCTTAGAAAGGGGAACCAGGACATCCTGATCTGATCCCTTAAATTCATGTGTGGATTGACATTGCCACTAAGAACCAACATATATAAAAGACTTACTTCCTCCCCCAACATAAAGAGTTCTTGTTTCCAAGATTTCAGTAAACATGGCAGGACCGGAAAAACAACCTGTCCAAGTTCCTAAAACCACCAAGGTGGAGGCTGTCCCTGTCCCTCCCCCCTCCCTTCCCCCTTTCCCTACCTGTCTGATTTATCCCATTTTGCAAGAGGACTCTGGGAGCAGGAGAGCTGGCTTCCGACCCTTGGTGCCGCTGCCACCCTATCAGGTTCCCAAGGGGCCGGAGAGAGGAATACTCACAGCCTCTTTTTGAGCCCCCCCACCCCACAACAAATACACTAGGGCAGGCATGTCTTAACAACCCCCAGAGAAAGATCACTCAGCAGCAGCCATTCTCCCCTTAAGGCAAGCAGCCCCCAAACCTGGGAAGACTCCCGAATCCCTTTTTCAGTATATGTTCCCTTTTGTTCCAGGGATTTGTATAATTGGAACCAACAAAACCCCTTTTTTCTGACAAACCATAAGGTCTGATTTCTTTGCTAGATATGGTTTTCCATACTCATCAGCCCACCTGAGGTGATTTCCTGCAACTTCTCCAGGTGCTGTTCATATCAGAGGAATGGAACCCCTTCCAGAGAGGCCCAGAAGGCAGTCAATGGACCTAATGGTCAGCCAGCGGGCACTCCCCACTTGAGAGAAATTTTTTTTCCCCACTGCACAACCAATGTGGGATCCAAACTCCTAGCAAGGCCCAGAGGGCTTAAGCAGATATCACCAGTTGCTCTTGCAGGGCCTCCGCTTAACCACTAGGAAGCCTATAAATTTATCTAAGGTCAGTGAGAATTCTCAGGCTCCTACAAGAGAATGTCCGCCTGCCTTTTTAGAGTGGCTGATGGACGCCTACGGGCTTTATACCCCTATTGACCTGAAAGCCCCCTGAGAACAGGAGGGAAGTAAGTATTGCCTGTATTATTCAGTCAGTCTGCCTCAGACACGAAAAAGAAGTGGGAAGGGTTTGAAGGGAAAAATCCTAGTGATTTGGTAGAAGTGGCTCATTGAGTGTATAACAACAGAGACAAAGAAACTAGCTAAAATACTAGTAATTGCCATGAGAGACCCCAGAGGCTCAGGAAAAGGAGAGCATGGCCCACTCACGGAGAGACTAACCTGTGGGCACCACCAAGCCCCGAAGAAGGATCAATGTGCCTACTGCAGGAAAGAAGGACATTGGAAACATCAGTCCCTTGAAAACGCCAGGAGAGGTGCACGACCCTCCACTAGAGAGGACGGGCCTCATTCACACCTAGAAAGACCCAAGCAAGAGACAATAATGCTTGAAGAAGCTGAATGAAGGTGTCAGGGCTGTTTCACTTGGCCTCCAGGATCCCACGCTAACACTCCAAAAAGGGGGCCAGCCAGTAAATTTCTTGGTGGACACAGGGGCCACCTTCTTGGTTTTGGAAAAGACTACAGGTGCATTGTCAAAAGGAAAGATTTTAATTACAGGTGCCACATGGCAGACCCAAGCATACCCATGGACAACGGCCAGAATAACAGATTTAGCACAAGAGACAGTTCCACACTCCTTCCTGGTAATGCCTCAGGGCCCCTTTCCCCTAGTTGGTCGGGATTTATTACGATAAATGGTGGCCATGATTACTTTCTCATCTGCTGCAACCACCTTAACCCTTGAACTTGAAAAGGCAAAGGTTTTGCTCACCGCTCCACTGCCAGAGGGATATGTGTTTTATCAAAGAGCAGAAGAAACCTCCTCAAAGGAACTTCTTGATAAATGGCTAAAAGATATTCCTTTTGTTTGGGGAGAGAACAACCTGCCAGACCTTGCTGAACATCAGGTGCCTGCGGTCGTACAACTTCTGAGCTCAGCCACACTGGTGAGTGTCAAGCAAAACCCTACTCCCTGGAAAGCACAGGTGGGTATTGCTGTTCACATATGCAGACTAAAGAGGACAGGCATTTTGGTGCCCTGCAAGTCCACATGGAACGCTCCCCTGCTGCCCATGCTGAAACCAGGAACTGAGGACTTCCAAATGGTGCAGGATCTCGGAGAGGTAAATGCGAGGGTAGAAACTGTCCACTCCACGGTACCAAACTCCGAGACCCTCCTGAGTACTATCCCATCAAACTGAATTTGTTATACTGTTTTGGACTTAAAGGATGCTTTGTTCTCCATACCCTTGTCCTCTGTACGTCAACCCAATGAAGACTTACAGGAATACAAGGAGGAACACCCCCAAACCCCCTTGCTCCAGTATGAAGATAACCTCCTCCTGGCCTCCGAAACCCTGGAGGAATGCCCAAGTGCTACCGAGGACCTGTTAATAGTCCTTGGCCAATTGGGGTCCAGGGAATCTGCAAGAGAGGCTCAACTGTGTGTCAATAAAGCTGTATACCTAGGCTACCAACTGGAGGAGGGAAAACAGACCTTGTCCCCCAGCCGCACTGAGGTGATCCTCAAAATCCCAGTCCCTGAGACTAAGAGGCAGGTGTGAGAGTTTCTAGGATTTGTGGGGTACTGTCCATTGTGGAATTTGGGATTTGAGGGATTAGTCAAACTCCTATATGCAAGTATTGGGGAAAGGAAAAAACTTCAATGGACTGAAGTAGAACAGCAAGCCTTTGAATCCTTAAAAACGTCGTTCATATGGGCACCCTCTCTTCCCCTTCCAGACATAGAAAATCCCTTCCAATTGTCTATGAGGCCAGGGGCACAGCAAAAGGAATGCTAACTCAGAACTTGCAGCCATGAAAGAGACCTGTGGCCGATCTTTCAATCACACTAGACTCTGTAACTGCAGGATGGCCGAGCTGCATGCGAGCTGAGGCTGCCACGGCCATCCTAGTTATAGAAGCTAGGAAGCTTACACTGGGGCAGGATATTGCTGGGGTAGGGGGACCTATGGTTGAGCCCCTCCTAACAAGTCCCCTGGACCGGTGGATCTCGAATGCCAGGATTATACCACAAATCCCCAAGGTAATGGCCATGACCATGCCATCCCAAGTGTTACTGCCACAACCTACATACTCGGAAAATGATCTAAAGGTAAGCCAAGAGCTGGGCTGCCAAAGAAACTCGGAGCATCCAGGTGGCTGCTCCATCCTGATGGAAGAAGATTCATGCCAGAAGCTCTGGGAGAGATCTGATTCAAGGACTACATGAAGGTATGCACTCAGGATCCTCTAAATGGTCTCAGTTGCTCCTCAGGTAATTTTACATACCCAGGCTTGGACACTGGGTGGCAGATGACACCACTGTTGCTTGCACTGTGCTCGCTCGGGGAAACATCCCTAGAAAAGAAAAGGAGCAACCCCAACCACAAGCTCGAGGTAGTACTCCTGGAGAATTCTGGGAGGTGGACTTTATGGATATCAAACTTAGAAAGTATGGCTACGGGTATTTGCTGGTGCTAGTGGACACCTATTTTGGATGGGTGGGAGCCTTCCCAACGAAGAAGGACACTTCTGCCACTGGGTGTAAATTATTAGTAACTAAAATTGTCCCTAGATTTGGCTTCCCACCACCTTGGGGTCCAACAATGGCCCAGTATTCATTGCTCAAATTACTAAAGTATTAGCAATGCTTCTAAATATTAACTGGAAGCTCTACTGGGCTTATAGGCCCCAAAGTTCAAGGCAAGTAGAAAGAATAAACAGAACCCTAAAGGAATTGTTAGTTAAGTTGCATTTAGAAACTGGCGAGAACTGGATTGATCCTTTCTTTACCTTTTGCCCTACTTCGAGTCCGATGCACTCCCTATGTGAAAAGCACGACCCCGTTTGAATTTAAGTTTGGCAGACCTTCCCCAATCCTCCCAAGACTGAAGGAAGTAGAAGTAATGGAAGTCACTACTTGTTCCTTCATGAAGTGCCTGCAGGCTGTCCAGCAGCAGGTGAGACAAATCATCTGCTCCGACACCTTCATTTTGGGCCCAACCAAGGGAAAGGTGAAGAGGCAGCCCACAACTTGCAACCTGGAGACTGAACGTGGGTAAAGAAGCACTGACCCGAGACCTTAGAACCTAGGGGGACTGGCCCATACTAGGTGATACTTATAACACCAACTGCTATTAAAGTAGTGGGGAAGGGGCCGTGGATTCATCAGTCACAAGTCAAAAAAAGCCCTCCCTGAGCATATCCTGAAAAGATGAACACTCAGAAAGACAGAAAAACCCTCAAAATTAAGGCTTTACAGAACTTAATTGTTTTTGTCTGAGCATTGCTGACAGCACCCGCCATTTCGCCCAACCACAAACACATCTGTGGACTGCTACTCGAACCTCCAACAGTGAATATGTAACTTCTTACACTGGGTCTGACCCCCGTTTCCGCTTTGATTTGTTTGATTTGCTAGGAAAGAGCTGGCATTCCGGATCCTTTAAAGGTAAAGGGCACAATGGGGCCCATAACCGGAATCCCGTCCTATGGGTGCGGAATACCCTCTATAGAAAGAAGGCTCCAAACACACCATTTCTATAGATGCCCGGCTCATGGGCTCCCTAACTGCCAAGGGGAGGGACATTGCCATTGTGCAGCTTAGGGTTGTGAAACTATCATCTTCAGGGTGGAAACTTGTTAAAGACGACCCTATTGTTTTTACAAGAATGGGACTCAAGTCGGAGGGGTTTGATCCCACCACGTGTATGGTTTCCAAATGTAACCCAATAAGAACTGGATTCAAGCGTTATTGGGTTCACTGGGAACACATGGGGAATTCAGTATTATGTAAATGATAGAGATCCCGGGACAACCTTTACTATGCAGCAAAGTAAAATATGGCAACTTCCTGTCCATAAATAGGCCCAAACCTGGTGATAAATCCTGAAGAGCCACAGCTGGGTGTCATTAAGATTCCTTTGCCGCACCCTCCAGACTCTTCAGTAACTTTCCCGTTCACTGCCAGCCCAACTCAAAGGGCCCTTCCCATTCAGGAGCCACCTCAAGGTTCTGTGTTTGATACTCTGGATGCTGTATTCCAATTTATGAACTCAAATCCTAACCTCGCAACTGATTGTTGGCTTTGTCTGAACCCTGCTCCCCCTTACTCGGTAGGCACAGCTACAAATAGCACTATTGGTGCAGAGCGTAATCCAATTAGAAATGTTAGTAAGGATTACACGAAGCAGCAGTCTGTAGGTGAGGTTAGAGTGGACTCAACTCAAGCTCACTTTAAAAGATTACCAAGGGCGAAGACTGTTTTTATTCATCTAATTATCCCTTTAATATATCAAAATATCAAGATTTTTGCCTTCAAGCTGTTCCTATTGAACCAAATGGTGATCCTTATTTGTTATCTGCCCCAACGGGTACTTGCTTTACTTGTTCCACAGGACTAGCACCCTGTCTCCTTTCCCCAGTATTAGCAGCAGACCCGGGTATTTGTGTCCTAGTGCATGTTATTCCTCAAGTGTACCTGTGTTCTGGTGAAGGAGGTAGGGATAACTTTGGAATTTCTGGATGAGCTAAAAGAGCCCCAATGTCAGTCCCACTGTTAACGGGGCTTGGGATTATGGGATTAGCTGCAGTCGGGTCAGTTGCTTTAATACAAGGAAACTTAAACTATCAGACTCTTAGTCAGCAAATTGCTTTAGATTTACAGGGATAAAAATACCATGTTTCCCATTTAGAAAGATCCTTAGACTCCCTTGTAGAAGTGTGTTGCCAAACTGCCGAGGGCTTGACTTGCTCCTTTTGAAACAAGGAGTGTTGTGCATGGCATTAGGAGAAACTTGTTTTATGCAAACCATTCAGGAATCATTAAAGATAGTTTAGCCCTGGTTAGGAAAAGATTAGAGGAAAGAGTCAAGAAAAGAAATGAAGAAACCAATTGGTTTGAAAAGCTACTTAATTGGGCAACCTGGCGAACCACCCTAGTAATGCCCCTAGCCGGACCCCTAATCCTCCTCCTGCTAAACCTCACGTTTGGACCAATAATAACCAATAAGCTAGTGGCAGTCCTCACACAGAAAGTACAAACCATAAAACTCTTAGTGCTGAGCCCACCATACACTGGGCTGGCTACTGCAGATTCAATGATTTGAACTCGGCTAAGAAGAGGAGGGAATGTAGCAGCTCTGGGCAAAGCTTAAACAGCCTTGACAAGAGAAGTCATTTTGAGCTGATAGAAGCCATTATGAACAGTAAATAAACTAGCTATGAACTGTCAACGAACTAGCTGATATTGGGGAGGTAGGCTGTGCAGACATAGCCCAAGGGAACGTACAGAAGGAAAGACCAGAGCATGTAATGTTCAACTAAGAATGGCTAACTGCAACACCCTGCTTCTCTACTCTACCTGCTTGCACACCTGCACTTTGCAAAAGTATAAAAACCTTTGGAAAATTAGACTGGTGGCCACTCAGTCTCCTCTCAAGAGAGCTGACAGTCTCTGCGCAGAAAATAAAACTTGTTCTGTTGAACTTGCCCGCGGTCTGGGTGGCTTTCTTTCTGGGAAGAGACAGTAGCTACAACAGACACAGGTGGCGCCATTCTGCCTGGGAGTGGAGTCATGTGGCTGGGAAAATGGAAGCCGCAGATTGTGGCCTAGCCGAAAGCCAGCCTGGAGCCAACCACCCAGCCAGAGACCTGCCCAAACCAACAGGGTAGATGTGGGCGCTCCCAGCCATCCTGCTTGGCGGAGCCGCAGCACACCACTGTGTCCCAGTCTTGGTGCAACAGACTCCATTTTGAGGCCTGCACCTCCATCTTAGCTCTCAAGACTGACCCCTAACCGACCTCCCCTCCCCTGCTCTACCCCAAATTCCTGGAATCAGCTCATCCCAAAGCCAGAATGTTTTCTGAATATATGGTCATCCACCCCTCCCTCACATATAGATAAGATTAACGACCCCTCTGAAGCACCTATGTGCGCAGATCCTCCCCAGCCATGATCGAAATACTCTACGGACAACCTTTTCTTTTCTCGCCTCTTCCTGCAACTGATTGCCCTCTGCTAGCTTCGTACCTTCCATACTTGTCCTTGCTCCGCAACCTTCTTAGACAACACGAAAACTCCCCCATCCCTGAACCATCTCCGACCTCTGCTGATCACCAAAAACCAGTGCATCCTGGAAATGCTGTGTTAATTAAATCCCTAGCACCCAGACCCTTAGCACCCCGGTGGGAAGGCCCTTACACCGTAGTGCTCACCACTCCCTTGGCAGTCAAGGGTCTTGGAATAGATTCCTGGGTACATTTGTCCCGAGTCAAGGCAGCAGTGAACTCTGATCATGGCTCCCAGTGGTCTGGCTCAGTCTACTGGTCCTATGTCTCTCCGCCTCACTCGCCTCACCAAGCCAGCCAGCTAAACCTAATATAATTTCCCCTTTTGCTGGCGATTTTACTTGACTGAAAACTATACCAATTACGCCCGCACTAAGCGTTATGATTATTTGCTGGCCACCGCTGACTGCCCACCCACAGGGTGCAGAACACCCATATACTTAAATTTCACTGACTTTAAGCAGCATCAAGGAAAAGCAGATCCCATCATTTGCTACCTGTATGACCAGAACGCAACTACCCAATGTGCAAAAAGGTGAATACAGAAAAATGTAGGGTGTCCTTGGTCTTCCTGCCAGATACTTTACCTTTCCCTTTGTCCCCAGGGATGATTCTACTACCATAAATCTAAATACACTCTCACAATCCCAGACCCCTGGGATAGCCGCTGGACACCTCTGGTTCCAGGAGCGTGGTACGCCACTCACCGAGAGAAATTTCCAGACGCCAAACTCTATGTATGGAGGTCGCTACTCCAGGTCCAATCCACCATCCACTGTAATATTCAGATCCAAGACCTTCAACTCACTAAGCAAATTTCTAAACATTCTGAGTCTCCCTTCTCCCAGCTTACCCTGCTACAGCAGGGACTGGCCATCGCCACTTTGCTGGACTAGCCAACCTCTCCACCTGCTGCATGTGTGCAGCCCTAGAACGCCCTCCTCTGGTAGCAGTACCAGGTCCTGCCCTGTCATTTTCATCCAACGTAAAGACCACAAAACCCATAACCATCCCCAATATTCCTCTGTACATCCAACCAGAAAACACTCAAGTGACCTTTTGCTACTCCAATCCATCGACACAGACATGTAATGTCACCCAAATCCCCTCCAAACCACTAACAGCGCCAGAAAAAAAATTTTCTTTTGGTGCAACTATACACTAAGCATTTAAACATCAGTTCTACCTTACCCTTTTGTGCCTGCCCGTCACTCTGGTTCCGCAGCTCACTACATACACTCCGGCTGAGGTCCAGGACAAATACATCCAGGTATACAGTCGCCAAACTAAAAGAGCAGTTTTTCTTCCGATAGCAGTGAGAATCTCCTTAGCCTCAGCAGCAGGTGCAGTAGGACTCAGCGGCGGGACCCTTAGACCCTCTATCACCACAGCAGACAAGTTATCCACACGCTTCCAGCTGGCAGTCGATGCCTCTGCCAAATCTCTTGCCTCCCTGCAGAAACAAACAACCTCTGTTGCCCAAGTTGCCTTGCAGAGCCGCTGCACTTTAGACCTCATCACTGCTGAAAAAGGAGGAACCTGCTAATTCCTCCAGGAGGAATGCCGTTATTACATCAATAAGCTGGGAATTGTGGAAACTAGAGTCCAGACCCTCAACAAGCTAAACCGTGAGCTGCAAAACAACAGATTCAGAACAGACGGATCCTCTTCCTGGTGGAACTCTTCTCTGTACTCCTTCCTAGCCCCCATACTAGAACCCATACTTTTAGTAGTAATTTTGCTCTTAATTGCTCCTTGTCTCATTCAGCTCCTGCAAAGTTGACTCCGCGAAATCACCCGTATAGCAGTCCACCAGCAACAACAACCTCTCCACCCTGTGCCAGGCCGCAACTCCCAGTACTCTGCCTGGAAAAGCCCCTCCCCTTGCTCTTCGCCCACTACCCACAGGAAGCAGTTACAGAAATGGACTAATGTTGTCCCTTTTCCCTATAGGGTCAGTCTAAAACGTCCTATCTCGGCACAACAGACTCCATTTTAGCTCTCAAGACTGACCCCTAACTGACCTCCCCTCCTCTGCTCAACCCCAAATTCCTGGAACCAGCTCCTCCCAAAGCCAGAAGGTTTTCTGAAGATATGGTCACTCCACGCGTCCCTGACATATATAGGTAAGATTAACGACCTTCTCCCTTCGGAAGCACCTGTGTGCGCAGATCCACCCCACCCCCCCCAAGCTATGATTCTCCCCAGCTGTGCCTGCCAGCAGTGGGCATAAAAACGCCGCCAGGATTTTTTCCCTGGCGTGGCTTCAATAGATCAATACCCTGAGTTGCTGAACCCGCCACAAGTTCACAATAAAGCCTGCTTCTAAAACTTAATTAATTGGGTCTTTGATTCTGTTTTCGAGTCCAAATAAACTTTTACACTGAGCCTCGAGAAGGCTTTGGGAGTCAAAATCCTCCCAGCCTCCAGGCAGCAGCGTCCCAGCCCCCTCCCAAATGCAGCCCGGGAAGGCAGGCACAGAGAGGCACATCAAGTCCCGCACACCAGCAAGAAACGGCGCAAAGACCAACACCAGCAAGAAACGGCGCAAAGACCGACACCAGCAAGAAATGGCGCAGAGACAGACACCAGCAAGAAACGGCGCAAAGACCGACACCAGCAAGAAACGGCGCAAAGACCGACACCAGCAAGAAACGACGCAAAGACCGACACCAGCAAGAAACGGCGCAAAGTCCGACACCAGCAAGAAACGGCGCAAAGACCGACACCAGCAGGAAACGGCGCAAAGACTGACACCAGCAAGAAATGGCGCAAAGACCGACACAAAAGGCTGGGGCTGCGCCAATACGCTACAAGCGTCCCCAGGGGCCTCCACCGTATTGGGTGGGGCGCCACTTGGATTGGCTCACCTAGGCCAGGTGAACTCAACCCAACAATTCTCCCAAGGGTGGTGAGGTGAAAGGAGCCCAGAGGGGCCCACAACCCGTGAGACCAGCATGGGAAGGCCCACTCCTGGGCCCGGCTTACCTCATAGCTTCCAGTCACACAGCACCGCTTCTGTTCGAACATCACCGCTTCTGTTGGACCTCACCTGGGGCAGGTGTGCCTCGGTCCTAGGCTCCACGCCAGAAACAGCTCACGCCGAGGCCTGGTTTGGGATCCTCTTGAGTTTTATGAGCAGTTAGGGAGGCGTGGTCGATGACGTAGTTCGACCTCATTGGCTGTATTGTTGAATTGAATTCACCTGGCCTAGGTGAGCCAATGTAGGTACAGCGCCCACCCAGGCGTAGCTCCCCCTGCTGGCTGGAAACCTGAACTTCTGAGCATGCAGTGAGCCTCTACTTCATGAGCCGGTAGCTCAGACCTCTGAGCTTGTGTAATGGGCCTGCCAGTCCCTATGCTAGCTCCCTAATAGGTTTTCCAGCCAAAGGTCTGCCTTCTGGGGCTGTTCTACAGAAAGCACTTGGTTCCTGACCCCTACGCATTCAGGGTGGTGGATGCCCTTGCTTCCATGCTTGCTTCTATGTAATTCTGGAATGGTCCTTGTTTCACACGGTCGGCGAGGTCAGGAATTCTGGGCTGGTTGGCTACCAGGCACAAAATAAATAGCCAACGGATTGAAATCTCAACCCCTATATTGGTTTATTATGGACCACACAGACTTGTCTTCTGGAACTTCCCTCCTCAATTTCTGAACCCTTGAACTCCTTGCCACCTCTACGTGGAAAACAAGGATTCCAAACTCCGATCACCACATCTGCCTGCCCCCCCCCCAGTCCCTCTGTGGTCCCCCTTGTCTTCCAGAGGTGCATTGTCAACCAGCAAAGTCGGGCCTCTCCATTTCTCAGAAGCTGCAGATTGTTACGTGACATCACCCTGTGTTTAAATGTTAGTGATTATGCTATCTAAAAAACAAATCTGAGCCAACTGGGGACAAACAAAACTCATTTCAAACACCAGCTCTGTCTCCCATAAGGTCCCGTGTACAACTGCTACAACACAACAGTGGGTCCTGCTGGGTCTCCACTAGCATCTGGGAGGAAGGCTATTTATTACCGGGAATCCTACCTTGGTCCCTTGGTGTTAATTGCAGACTCACTGGGTGACGGATTGTATCTAACACGCACCATGTTTCCCGCAGCAAACACAACACTTTGTCAAACTCCGTTTGGTATTGCTCCATCCCTCCATCATTCTCCCTAATGACAAAAATAATTAACACATTCATATAAAAGCACAGGATGAGGAGAGCTTTAATTTATTCATCTAGTTCAGGGTCCTCCCTGTTATCAATATATAACAAGTTAATGTCATATATTAATTAAAAAGCAACAGTGAAGCAATTTAGGAAACTGAGGGATTGTCATGGGTCCTGGTTGTGACAGCATGTTTTGGGCATCATGGAAGATTACAGATTTGCCTTCTGTGGTATCTCATATCCATCATCCAAAAACTACCTGCTCTTAAGGGTAGAGAGAGCGAGCTTGTCTTTGAAAAAGGTGCCTAGGTCTCTTTTCCGGTTGCCGCAGCGCTAGGAACCATGAGTACCAAAGTCTCTCGCGACACCCTCTACGAGGCGGTGCGGGAAGTCCTGCACAGGAACCAGCGCAAGCGCCGGAAGTTTTTGGAGACGGTGGAGCTGCAGATCAGCCTGAAGAACTACGACCCTCAGAAGGACAAACGCTTCTCTGGCACCGTCAGGCTTAAGTCCACCCCGTGCCCCAAGTTCTCAGTGTGTGTCCTTGGGGACCAGCAGCACTGCGACAAGCGAAGGCCGTGGAGATCCCTCACATGGACATCGAGGCGCTCAAGAAGCTCAACAAGAATAAGAAGTTGGTCAAAAAGCTGGCCAAGAAGTATGATGCCTTTTTGGCCTCAGAGACCCTGATCAAGCAGATTCCTCGAATTCTGGGCCCGGGCCTGAACAAGGCCGGGAAATTCCCTTCCCTGCTGACCCACAATGAGAACATGGTGGCCAAGGTCGACGAGGTGAAGTCCACCGTCAAGTTCCAGATGAAGAAGGTGCTGTGTCTGGCAGTGGCAGTTGGCCATGTGAAGATGACAGATGATGAACTCGTGTACAACATCCACTTGGCTGTCAACTTTTTGGTTTCGCTGCTGAAGAAGAATTGGCAGAATATCCGTGCTTTGTACATTAAGAGCACCGTGGGGAAACCCCAGCGCCTGTACTAAGCTACGGTTCAATAAACTTTATTGTTCCTGTTAAAAAAAAAAAAAAGAAAGAAAGAAAAAAGTGCCTGGGTTTGGTAGCTGCTCACAGGATGGCAGGTGTAACGTATTATGAGAATTTAACAAGGCTCTGAGAAGACGGTTATTGGAAGTTCTGGCTGGAGGGCAAGGCCATGACTCCTGAAAGATTCTGGATCCAAAAGTCAAGTCAGAACTGGATGCCACAGACTTTCTCAATCCAGCCCTCTTTGCCCCTCCCCTAAGGCCAATACATTTCTTTTTTTTTTCTTTCATTATTTATTTATTTATTTTAATCGTTTTATTGGGGCTCATAAGGCTCTTATCACAATCTGTACATACATCAATTGAGCAAAGCACCCTTATACATTCGTTGCACTCATCACTCTCATAATTCACCTTCCACTTGGGTTCCTGGAATCAGCTCGGTTTCCTTTCCCCACCCCCCATCCCCCTCCCTCCCCGATCCCACCCCTGGTCCCTTGATAATTTATAAATAATTATTATATCTTTCTTACACTCCCCGGCGTCTCCCCTCACCCGCCTCCCCCTTGCCAATCTCCCAGAGAGGAGGTTACACATAGATCTCTGAGATTGGTTCTCCCTTTCTACATGCCCTTCCCTCCTGGTGTCGCCACTCCCACAGCTGGTGTTGAGGGGTTCGTCTGTCCTAGATTCCCTGTGCCTCCAGATCCCCACTGCACCGCTGTACATCCTCTGGTATAACCAGGTCCGCAAGGCAAGGTAGGATTGGGGTCATGATGATTGGGAGGGGAGGAAGCGTTCAGGAACTAGAGGAAGGTTTTGAGTTTCATTGTTGCTACACTGAACCCTGAGTGGCCCATCTCCTCCTCACTACCCCTCTGGAAGGGGTGTCCAGCTGTCTACAGGTGGGCGTTGGGTCCCCATCATGCACTCCCCCTCTTTCACGGTGATGTGATTCTCACCACCACCCCACCTTTGATGTTGGAGACCTGGTCTCCTCTGTCCTTCATGATCACCTATGTTGGTGTGCTGCTTCCGTGTGGGCTCGGTTGCTTCTGGGCTAGATGGCCGCTTGTTTGCATTCAAGCCTTTAAGTCCCCAGACACTATATCTCTCAGTAGCCGGGCACCATCCGCCTTCTTCACCACACTTGCTAATGCACACTTTCGTCTTCAGCCATTATGTGAGAGAGGTGATCACACAATGATTGTTTTTGTTCCTTTGTATCTGCTACATGGTCCATTCAACACCTTGTATTCGCTTAGGCCGTGTGCTTCTTCTCTGTGGGCTTTGTTGCTTCTGAGTTAGATGGCCGCTTATTTGCCTTCAAGCCTTTAAGACCCCAGACGCTATATCTTTTTTTGATAAGCCGAGCACCATCAGCTTTCTTCACCACATTTGCTTACACACACGGCTGTCTTCAGTGATCATGTCGGGAAGATGGGTATCCTGCAATGGCTGCTTAGCAGGGCGAGGTGCTATTGTATTGGGGGATTATGCATGAGGAGGCCCAATGTCCATCTGCTACCCTACTACTGAACCTATAAATATATGCATATAAATCTATTGCCCCCATAATCATAAATATGTTTACATATGTACATGTCTGTATTTAGGCTTCTCTGTATGCACTTTGCCTCCTACTCCTTTCCTCTATTTCCTTTCGCTTTCCTCCTGACCCATTACCATGTTTAGCCTTCATTCTGGATTCAGTAGTTCCTCTCAGTTACCTTGCTCTTGGTCACTCCCTTCCAGTCCTCCCCTCCCCTCCCTCCTCTGGTTTTGAACCATTCGCTGTTCCCTTGTCCCTGTGTTGGGCGACACCTCCTCCCTTCCCCTACCTCCCACGCTCTCATGTCCCTCCAGGACCGTTGGTCCTGTTGTTTTCTTCTCTCATTATTTGTCCAGCCTATCTTGTCTAGGTGGACCTGCTGACATAGTAATACGTGCATACAAATGGATATGACTTTGACTGCGCCCAAGTGGCCCATAAGAACATGGCTTTGACAGAAGCAACATCGACACGCTGATAAGCAGAAAAGCCACTAACATACAAAATTTACTGGGTAAAAAAACAAAACAAACTTAAAAAGACTAAACAAAAAGATAGCAAATATTAAAAGAAAAAATTGCTAGTAGTTCAAGGTCCTTTCATTGGCCTTTAGGAGTGTTTTCTAGGTGTAGCTTGTGAGGCGCCACGTCCTGGCCCAGAAGACCATCCTTTCTACTCCCTCGGGCTCCCTTTGCTCTGCTTCCTCCGCTGCTCCATTGCATGTCCCCAGTGTTTTCCTCAGTGTGGCGGGGTCAGCTCAGTTGCCCATCCCCCATTGTGTCTCAGGTGCTGTCCCGTGTAGGGCCATGTGTTGGTGCAGGATGTCATATCTCGTAGTGTGGTCAGCTGAATGGTCCTCTCTGTATGATGGGCTCTTCTAGCTGGTCTATCGACTTTGGGCTTGGTGGACCCAGGTGTACTCCACTATGTCCTTTCTCCTTCTTTTGTTTCAGCTTCCTTCTGGATGTGGTGTGGTGGGTCAGTTCCTTTCCCACTCCAGACAATCTATTTTTGTTTTCTTTGGTATTCCCTTCGAGTGTGGGGGTCGGCCTAATTCTGGTTTGGGCCGGCTTGTCGTCCAGCCTCTTTGTGTAGACCTCTGTACTTTGCGTTGTCCTCCTTGTTTGGTGTGTCGTGTTGGGGTCCGTATGCATGTTCCAAATCTGTGGGGACATAACCGATACTCTCCCCCGGGTGGGTTAGTACCCTGCCCCCCCCATACCATCCATTCGGATTCTCCCCCTCCCGGTTCTCCCTCTCCCTACCCCACTACCCCTTCTTTATGCTGGGCTCTTATGTACCTCCCTAGGTGTGGCCTGTCCTCCCTCCAACTATCTATGCTTCCTCCCGTTTATTGTGGGATGGATGTTTATTCTTCTATTTCTGTCATGCTGATTGTACTTACCTCAGGGGACTCATGTTGTACCTGTCCCTTTGGGTCTGGCTTACCTCGCTTAACATAATTCCTTCCAGCTCTTCCCATGAAATAACGTGTTTCATGTGCTCATCGGTGCTTTTCAGTGCTGCATAATACTCCATTGTGTGTATGTGCCAAAGTTTGCTAATCCACTCGTCTGTCGATGGAAACTTAGGCTGTTTCAAAGTCTTTGCCATTGTGAATTGTGCCGCAATAAACATTGGAGCGCATATGACTGGTCGTGTTTTATTTGCTGCTTCAACCGGGTATATGCCCAGTAGAGGGATGGCTGGGTCATGAGGTAGATCAATTTCCATTTTCTTTAGGTATCGCCAGATTGCTTTCCACAGTGGCTGTACAAATGTACACGACCACCAGCAGTGGAGGAGGGTTCCTACTTCACCACAGCCCCTCCAACACTTGTTGCTCTCTGATTTACTGATCTGGGCTAGCCTCAGGGGTGTTAGGTGGTATCTCATGGTTGTTTTGATTTGCATTTCTCTTATGGCAAGGGACTTTGAGCACTTTCTCATATGTTTATTGGCCATATTGATCTCCTCTCTAGTGAAAGTTCTTCTCATTTCTTTTGCCCACTTCCTTAGGGGGTTAACTGTTTTCCTCTTTTTGCAGGTCACGATGGTGTTGTAGATTTTAGTAATGAGCCCTTTGTCTGATGTGTCATTACTAAAAATCTTCTCCCAGTCTGTGGGTTGCCTTGTCACCCTCTTGGCAAAGTCTTTCGAGGTGCACATGCATTTTATTCTTATTAGATCCCATTTGTCGATTTCCAATTCACCTGTGTGTGTCCCCTTCCCTGTTGCAGTGAGCCTATGTGCTCCCTGGGCCAGTACGCTGAGATTAGTCCCGATTCCCTCCTTAATGGTCCTGATGGTTTGGGGTTTGACTTCTAGATCTGTGATCCACCTTGAGTGTATTCTTGTGCATGGGGTGAGGTAGACGTCTTATTTCAACTTTCTACATGTGGATATCCATTGTTTCCAGCACCACTTATTAAAGAGGGCATCTGCTTCCCACTTGACATTTTTGGGACCCTTGTCGAAGATCAGTTGTCTATATGCTGATGATTTTACTCCTGGGCTTTCTATTCTTTTCCACTGGTCTGAGTGTCTATCATTGTGCCAGTACCATGCTGTTTTGACCACTGTAGCTGTGTAGTAGGCATTGAAATCAGGTAGGGCGAGTCCTCCAATTGTGTCCTTCTTCTTGAGGAGTTCTCTGCTAATTCTGGGTTTCTTCCCTCTCCATATGAAGTTGGTGGTCAGTGTTTCCAATTCTTTGAAGAAGGTTGAGGGTAATTGGATTGGTATAGCAGGCCAATACATTTCTAAGGGTTATGGATTCTACTTCAGAATCGTTCTCAATCTCAATCCCAGGGCCCTCTTCACCATTGCTGGCTAGACCTGTTCACCTCTTGCCATATATGTGTGTGTGTGTGTGTGTGTATATCACACACACACACACACATATGGGTTTATTGTAAGTCTGGGTCTGTAGGTTTCTCGGGTGGGAAATGTCTCGGTCCTTGGCTACACACTAGAAAGAAATTCACACCAAAGCCTGGTTGGTGATCCGAGTGGGTTTATATACAGGAGAGAAGAAGGTTCCGGCGTTACAGTTAACTGAACACGGGCACCCTCATGACACTGCACACCCAGCCCTGCTGAGCGGAAGGCAGAGAAGCAGCTGAAGGGAAGGTTCCAGCCTTTTAAGGGCTTTCAGCTGTGAGGCGTCAATTAAGCTCTCCTGGCTTGGCCTTGAATTGGTGCATGCCCTTTAGCCTGCATTGGCTTCCAACCTCCTGTAGGGGGCCCCCTAAGCATGGAGAGGAACAACCCCTTGTCTTGCTACCTAACAGGTCTACATTCCTGTATGGTTACATTGAGATGGAAGTAGCCCCTTTAGACAGCCTGTGAGGTTCACCAGGAGCCACAGGCCCCAGCGTTCCCTGTTACCACCTTAAACCTTAAACTACTGTTGGAGTTTATATTATCTGTGCGGGTCTGTGGACATGGAATGTTTCCATGCCAGACCCTGAAGTTGCACAAATAGGCATCCAGAACAGAACTCATACAGGCTCTAATAAGATGCTCAGATGCTTCTTGCTAGGATGAGAATTCATCGAAGTTTGTGAGCAGTTCAGATCTTGTAAGGGAGAACAGGTCAGTAGTGTATCCAGAGAAGAGAGCAAAGGTCAGGGGAAAGGGAGGAGGCCCACAGACATCTGTGCTCTGTGTTTGGCCACAAGACAAGAAACCAGGTCTCCCTGAAAAAGAAAGCAGAACAGCAAGTCCCTCGGAACTAGGACATCTTTAAACCTGACCTATACAACACTCGGCTCAGGGAGGCGCCTTGGAAAACCGTAAAAGCCCGAAAAGAGGGACAAGGAGGAAGCCCAAGTCTTTGGTTTTCCCTGCTGTGCTTTCAGTGTTGAAATGTCTGTGCACGGAGCCTTTGAAATTTCAGAATCAGAGAGTGGATTCATAAGCCAAGCTCCTGCTTTATTCTTCAATGCATTTTAGCCCAACTCCTCCTTGGTGACACATGTAACAGAAATTCTGGACTTAGGAGCCACTTGGTCCTTGGACACTAGGAGATTACAGTGGAATCTGAAACAGGGCTCTAACCACCTACTGGCCTAGGAAGCCCAAGTATTCAGTCTCCCAAACACCAACCTCCCGTTGCTCTTCATCTGCCTCCACCTTGTTCAGCTTTAGTTGTCCGTGGAAGCGTTTGGCACCCATCTGATGCTTCAGAACCCAGAAAGGAGGAAAGGTAAAACTGGGATTCAAATGAAACAAGATGTGCCCGGGGCTCCTCGTGGCATTTGTCACCTTCAGTTCCCTCTTCGGACGCAGATGTGGCAAGGTTCACAAACAAGCTTTACCAGAAAGAACAGCCTGCTTCCAAGTGAGAAAAAGCCCTTTACACATGAGTTCCTGAGGTCAGCCCAGCCCTGTGCGCCCCCCACCCCTCCCAGAGTCCCCTGCTCTCCGGCGAAGCATTAAAGCAAGTGGAAGCAGAGATTTGCTCAGAATAAAAAATCATTTTTCACAATAGCATTCCACATTCTGGATGGCAATCACGGCTGCACAAACCATATCCATCCCCCAGTCATAATGTTGCCGCCTCAGTGACCACACACACACATTGTGTGGTGAGACTCAGAGTCTATTCCATTTGTGATCAATTGTTTCCTCCCTCTCCACACTTTGCACTTAGGAGACATGCTCTCTGGAGGCGGTTGAGGCTTGTCTTGTGGCCAATAATCATCTCCTACGCCTTCCTTTCCAGTCACTAATTTGATGTCTTCACTCAAAGAAATGCCCATAAGTTGAGGTTTCAGAGGAGAGCTCCTTGAGCTCCCCAGACAACAAGGGGGCCGAGTGTCACCGTCATTATCCTGAGCTGGGAGGGAACACTAGTGTTCCGGAGGCTGGGAATCCGTCACTGCCTGCCCATCGCACAGACAGAGCAGGTGCTGGTTATAATTGCTTCTAGACGTCCTGCCATGCTCAGTTGAACGTCAAAGCCATAAACGCTGCCCGACTACAATAACACTGGAGTACGCAGACATTTCTGCATCATTGCCGGGTGAAAATACACTGAGTGGAGTTGGATGAGATGGCAGCAAGCGCTTAAGGAGGGGGTGCTGTGGGAATACCAACAAGATGACTGCCAGTCTCCGTTTCCTCCTCTCGTCTGCTTTGTGTTTTCTTTCAGGACCAGAAGAAATGATGCATATGTAAGGATAAAAATTTTTTCCATTTCCAGAGGAGTTTTCCACCCCCCAATCTACCCGCAGCCTTCTTTGAGCAAGTCAGTAAAAGCTTTTTTTTTTTTTTTTTTAACCTGCCTTCTCACTATGACAATTTCCGGAGCTGCTATGTGGCTGTGTTTAAAAGTCCCCCTCGGGATCCAGAGTGCAATCCATATCACAAAGGCATCCTCCCAGTCCCAAATAGCAATGCGACCTCAATTCAGAAGGTTGTTCTTGTTTCCATAGACCCAGAATGGAGTTTAAGCTGTTGATCTTGACTGTGGTTGTTGCGTCAGCCTCTCATGGGCACCTCATGGGCAGTGGAGCAAACTGTGCCTATCTGTGCTACCACCAGGACTGGGAGAGGAAGCCAACAGTGGTGGGCCATAGGTCAATGTGTGGATGGGGATGATCAGGTCTTTCTTCATTATTCTGTTTCAGTCTGGAAACACCACTGAAGCCTGCTCAGTGTCATAGCAACACACAAACCTTCACTGACAGTCTGGGGCACATTGGCTGCAAATCAAACCCGGGTCTTCCCGGTGAAAGACGATGAGAGGTCTGCCACTGAAGCACCGTGGCCCTCACCTCAAACCAGGGCAGTCATTTCCGGAGTTCAAACCAGACCACAATGCAGGATGACTGAGATTGCCACCAGAATCTGATACTGATGCAGAAAAAAACCTAACTACCATTTTATTGACTCCCAATAGGACAAAGATCTGCCCCTTTGGGGTTTTGAGACTTTAAATCCTTACAGCAGGGGTCGCAACCTGTGGGTCGCGACCCCTTTGGGGATCAAATAACCCTTTAACAGGGGTCATCCAATTCATAACGATAGCAAAATTACAGTTATAAAGTAGCAATGAAAATAATTTTATGGTTGCAGGTGACCACAACATGAACTGTATTAAAGGGTGGCGGCATTCAGAAGGTTGAGAACCATTGCCTTACAGAAATAGACAACCTCATATTTCACCCACGGACAGGCTAGTCAGTTCAAACCCCTGACCTTGCGATTAGCAGGTTAATGCATAGTCCACTACACCACCAGGGCTCCTAATGATATAATAAGAGATACTATTGTTAGATCTCTCGTGGGAGAAATATACCTCAGTCCTTGGCTTCGCGAGAGAAAGAATTCACTCCGCAGCCTGGATTGTGATCCAAGTGAGTTTTTTGAGAGAAGAAGTTTCAGGTTTACACAGGCACCTCAGGGCCCCTCACCCCTGCACAGCTTGCCTAGAAGCTGCTGGAGAGAAAGTCACTACGTGGGCTCCAGGATCCTGCCTTTGCTTTCTTTTCTTTTTTTTTAAATTGTTTTATTAGGGGCTCATACAATTCTTATCACAATCCATACATACATCAACTGTGTAACATTGTACACTCAACATTGTACACTCACTGCCCTCATTATTCTCAAAACATTTGCCTCCACTTAAGCCCCTGGCATCAATCGAGTCCTCATTTTTACCCCTTCCTCCCCACTCCCCCATCCCTCAAGAAACCTTGATAATTTGTGAGTGGTGATAGTGGGAGTGTAGAGGGAGGGTGGATTGGAAAGAGGAAACCAATTACAATTATCTACATGTGACCTCCTCCCTGGGGGACGGACAACAGAAAAGTGGGGGAAGGGAGACATCGGAGAGGTCAAGATCCTGCCTTTTCAATTCCTCCATAGGGAGGCATGGTTGATGGTGCTGGTCAACCCCATTGGCTGGATTGAATTCACCTGGCCCAGATGGGCCAATCCAGGTGTAACAACCACCTAGGTGTACCACCCCTTCCTGGCCAGAAGTTTGAACCTGAGCATATGTAATGGATGACCCAGTCCCTATGCTAAGCTACCTAACAGTATTTGCAAGATGCCGAGCAATGTTCTAAGCTTTTTGTATATAATAATTCAATTATTTCACTTAACAAGCCTATGTGTGGACTCTATTCTTGCCTCATTTTACAGATGAAAAATCAGTGGCACAGGATGATAAAGTCATGAGCCTATGACCACACAGTGAGGAAGTGGAAAGGAGAGATTTGAACCCAGGCTGCAGAGTCCATGCCTTGGGTGCCTACAGCGCCACATAGGACACAGGAAAGCATGGAGCAGACTCGGCGTAAGACCTAGCATGTATGTGCTAGGACTGCATGAGAGTAGCTGCTACTCAGATCCAGAAGAGAATACAAGGCTATTGCAAAAATTATTTTTTCCAAGAGAGGGTGGAATTCTGCATCTTGTGCGAAATCCCCCAACCTGCACATGGCACAGCTACTTCAGAAGGTTCCCAACAATGTGTGCTGTGTGGCAAACCAAACTGAGCTCAGGGGGAGCTGGTCTGTGGGTTATGTTACCCAGAAGGTAAGCAGTTTGAACTCACCAGCCACCACTCCAAGGGAGAAAGAGAAGGCTTTCTGCTGCCATGGACTTACAGTCTTTGAAGTGGCAGGGAGCATTTCCATGCAGCCTATGATTAGGATCTAGGAGGGTGAGGGTGGATGGAGTTGGTTGAGACCAGGCTTCAGGGCATTTCCCAGAAGGGCTTCCTGCAGTGACTCTGCCTTCAGGAATGTCTGGTGACCCTGAGGGCAGCAAAGTCCTAAGCACACTCAGGCAGTGGTTCTCAACCTTCCTAATACAGGTCCTTTTGTTGTGGTGACCCCCCGACCATTAAATGATTTTCTTGCTACTTCATCACTGTAATTTTGCTACAGTTATGAATTGGACGAGCCCTGTGAAAGGGTCATATGACTCCCAAAGGGGTCGCAACCCACAGGGTGAGAACCACTGCACTAAGGGTTCCCCTTCCGGGCAGCTCTACCAGTGTCTGATGTGCATAGTTCTGTGAGGTGAGAGAAATGAACTTAGTGTCTGCTTCTGGTGACAGTTGATGTGGGTGGGCTTTCTCCCTATGTCAAATCCCTCTCAAGCCATTTGTCACCACAACAGAGGGAGCCACACACATAAAGCAAGAAGAGGAGGCAGCATAGCAGGACGGTAAGCAGAATAAAGATTGAATAAGCACAATTCACTTCAATCATGAATCGGGTGCCCTTGAGATGTGAGGAAGACCCCAGTCTAGTGACATTAGATCAGGTTTAGGGATTGAGTGACGGGACCCTCTTGGCTCCCCTCAGCCCCTATCTTGCTTTCCCATTGACCCTGCCCCTTACATCGTGATTGGTCCTTATTCCAGCATGATGGTTGGTTTCATAATCACGACATGTGGGAATGTGTTAGTCGATAGGTTATACAGGCACAGTCTCTGGAATGGGTAAGTGAGGAGGTGTGACTGGTGACATGACTGGTGGAATGGATCATGTGAAGTGATTTGAGATCGTTGTTCAGACCTGATAGGTCATCCAGGCCTCTAGTTGATCTTGGCAGTACTCTAGTTTAAGGAAACAGAATGTTAGGCATTCAAGTCATATTTGAGCTTAAATTTTGAGCAATAGGCTGTGGCTCACAGTGAGAGTCTATGTGGAGACCCTAAATCCATTTTGAGGGGCCACACATTCAGCCACCATTGAGTTCTTTCCTACTGCTGACTGGCAGTAGAAAGCTTGTCCATCAGGCAGTGTGCTTGTGTCCACTCCCCGGACCAGACTCAGAGATATACGGTCGTGTGCACATCCCAATGAAGGTCCCGCTCATGCTCTCACAGGCCCTCCCGCAACTCCATGAATTGATCCGTCTTCAGGGACAGTTTTGTGACAAAGGTGTTTGTTTTCCATGTCTCATTTAAGCTTTCAGGAGCTCAGGTGGTGATGCTGGATAGTGTTGGACTATTAACAGCAAGGTCGCTGGTTCAAAGCCACTAGTCATTCCACAGGAGAAAGATGAGGTTATTGCTTCCTGTAAAGGTAGCAACTTCAGGATCCCTACACAGAGTCACTATGAGTCAGAGTCAGCAGGACAGAATGGGTGTCATTTTATTTAAGTAACTGTGGCTGTGGGTCCTTCCGACACCATTGGGGCCTCATGCGGATGCTCTCCTTCATCCAGAACAGCTGTTTGTGCCTTTTTCTTGTGTAAAACATAGCAAAGGAGTTCCTAATAAAATATAGTTGAATTGGGAGTCTTTTTTCCCTCAAACAAAGTAAATCCATAAATAGAAATGAGACTATGGTGCTAATAACCAGTTGGAGAGTTGAGAGAGCTGAACTCTCAATCCTGGTAGAAACCCATTGTGACTTTAAAAACTTGCTCAAGGTCATCCATAGCCTATGAGGTTGAGTTGAGCAGACACAAAACAGATGTGTTGGGGAGTAATTGTGTACATTAAGTAAACAATTTATCTTTCTAAAGATTCTGTCTAAAACTTACTTTAAATAGTAAGTTTTCCCCTGGGCTAGGGAAAGGTCAGGGAGCTTAACCCCCTAGTATCCACCCCCTCTCAGCATTCATCATGTTAGGCCAGAGGAGCCAAATCACACCCACTACCCAGGGAGCACTGCTTCCAAAAGCCCATTGCCTGTGCCGGGGCAGAGGGCAGGTACCCGGACCAGAAATGCTGACGGAGTGGAACCAGCGGGCTCAGCCCCCAGCTTCCTGAGAGAGCAGCTGTGATGGTTCACTTTTGGACAAATGTCAATGCATGACTTGGGCAGCACGAAAAGCAGATGTGCAGAGGTTGTTCGCTGTATTCCAGAAGTTCACACACTCCCCGCAGGCTCTTTGGCTCAATGGCAGGAAGCCGTTCGTGGCTTCCACCTTCAATCCCAAAAGGCCACTGCCGTCCAGTGGATTCCAACCACAGTGACCCTATATGGAGTTTTCAAGACTGTAAATCTTCATGGGAGCCAGCAGTCTCATTGTCCCCCTTGGGACAGGGAGCTAGCAGCCCGTTTCACCTCCAGGACCCCTTCCTCTCTAATTCTGGATCCAGTCCCTCCAAATATCCTGCCCTGCCCTTATCTAGGCTTCTTAAATGCGTTCCATGCTGCTTATGTTAGTCTGGGTGCCTTAGCGAAACAAATCCACAGAAACGCGTATGTATAAGAGAGAGTTTTATGTAAAGGGTGAGTGCACATCAGGAAAACATGCCCGCATTTGCTTATGCACCCGCTTTGTCTTCAGCGATCATGTCGAGATAGGCTGGTGGCTTCTTCCATGTGGGCTTTGTTGTTTCTTAGCTAGATGGCCCCTTGTTTATCTTCCAGTCTTTAAGACCCTGGACACTATATCTTTTGATAGCCGGGCCCAGGGTGCTTAACCACTACACCACAAGGGTTCATTAGCATGTGACTTATCTCCTGCCATTCACATTAGATGCTCAAAATAGCAGGAAACCAGGTTTCTCCTTTGTGGCCACACCAGGTACTGACAGAACCAAGAACAGAGAAATGCTTAGTTATATATCTTGACTATCATTAGCATATTATATGCCTGGCAATCTGTAAGCCTTCGCTCCCCTGACCTCTCACAGCCTCGGTAAAATGAAGCTAATAAAAGTAGTGCTCTCACAAGCTTGGTAGGAGATTAAACAACTCACATAAGGGTACACAGCCTATCAACGAGGAGGCGAGATGAGGCAGTGTGTGGCTGCTGAACCCACACCCTTCACAACACCTCCATTAAAATGACTGAGGGCTATGAGGAACCAGACAGAAGCAGGTTCACACCCCAGATTGAGTCAATTTAACTGCCTATTGTGCCTGACCCTTCTATCTCTGATCATAGAAATGGGGTTAACAACAACAACAAAACACTGTAGAAGAAATGTCCAGCAGATGACAGGCACGCGATTAAACAACAAAAAATAAATCACTTAAGTTGAAATTCGAACTCCTGGAAACCCCTCACATACGTGCAGAAAAGGATTGAGCCCATACGGTGTTTCCAGTGCCCCCGTCCTTCCCCACTAAAATGAGCATTTGATAAGGTAATGCCTGAATTGTTCCAAGCCCAAGACTGTGGAGAACTAAAGGAAAACCCAGCATTATGAATCTTTGAGCACAGCCCTGCTGGGAAACCGCCCTGCAGTCACTTGTTGATGACTGGAGGAGGGACAAGAGTAGGGAGAAGAACGAGGACTGAATGTGACACATAAGCAGGGATGGCCTACATTCCATAAAGGAAAAAACTCAAGGTCTGCTTTTCTGGTGCCTGAAAGTTAGAACCCATCTGTTGCAGTTGAAAAGGTGTGTGTGTGTAGTGGGGGGGGGGTGTTAGGGAGGAGGGGCGATGAGTCCAAAGGATGAACTCCATCTGCAATTGTGTCCTCAACAGCTTTCCCCTGCTAGCCACACAATATTTGTGGCTGGCCTGCCCTGCTTTTGTTATCAAGCCCAGAGAGGGCAAGAGACTAGCTCGAAGTCACACTGCAAGTTGGCAGCAGAATCAGGCCGAGAACTCTGGATGCTTAGAAAGCTTCACACAGACCTGAGAAAGTACCAAGGGAAGACCTGTTCGCTAACTGGGCAGCACTCACTGCATGCCAGCGCTGTTCCAGTGCCCCAGCCAGGGCATTGCTCCCTGTGTCCGTGTGTCTTCAGTGATGCACACAGGTGACGGATTGGCTTTTAATAGCATGCTTGGAAGGTTGAGGCCACCCAGCGGCACCTAGAAAGAAGGACCTGCAAATCTACTTCAGACCAAGCAGCCTTTCAAGACCCTGGGGAGCACAGTTCTTCTTGGACACACAAGGAGGCCAGGAGTTGAAGTTGATTTCATGCTGTAGTTGATTCCATGGTTACCGGTTGTAACTATACCTAGAGTCACATCCACATTCATGTTTATATCTCTTCACTCCATGGGGTGTTCATGGCTCCAACTCTTCTGAAGCAGACCACCAGGATTTTGTTTAAGAGGCCTCTGGATAGGTTTGAACTGCCAACCTTTTAGTTTGTAGCTGAGTGCTAAACAACTTGTGCCATGCAGGGTGCTAAGCTCAGAAACTCAGTCGGTGCTTCATGATCTCAGTTGGAATTATAGAGAGGGTCAGTGATGACCCATTGACTGCTGGGTAATTGTTGATGTAGTCTCCCTGTGCAGACATGTAAAGTACCTGAAAACTTAAAATCCAACTCATTGAGTGCATCATTCTGCCGTGCGCCAGCCCAGCAGCATGCTCTGCTGGGGACATTTGGCCATGCCTGGAGACATTCTGAAGAAGGGAGTCCCACTGCCATCTAGTGGGCTGAGACCAGGGATGCTCGCTTAGCATCCTGTTGCAGGGAGCAACACAGCCCCACAAAAATGATGTTGACCAAAATGTCAGCAGAGCTGCCACTGGGAAAATGGTCTAGTCCAAGCGCTGACCTTCATAGAGGAAGAAAGCCAATCCAGAGCAGCTAAATGACCTGCTGTGGGTTGCACAGCCTGATTCCAAGCCCAGTACTATACCCAAAGCTGTTACCACGTCCAAAATTAAACAGCAATAGCTGCCCAAAGGCCTCTTAGTGTGAGGACCAAGTAAGACAGTAAATGAGAAAGCCCTTTGACAAATGTGGCATGCTGCACAAACATGAGATGTTATTACCCAAGTACTTTTGATATATGTAAATAGATCTTGTACCAGGTCAGTTAATTTTCCAACTGCTCTATCTGAGCTTTCAGATGGCAGCACCTCTGTCCAACCCAGGAAAGGACTCATGTGCAGGCTGAGCAGCCGTGGAAAGCCTCATGCCTGGCTTCTCCCACCCCTCAGCTAATCTCCAAGTGATTAATAAGGGCTCTCACTATGTTGTGCCTCCCAGCTGACAGATACTAGGCTATCAATGCATTCATATCACCTCCTTGATGCCTGAGGAGGAATATAGTTTCATGTGTGTGAGTGCCCCAACCCGCAGGACTCAGTTATTCGAGGGGTTCCAAGGAGGACCCAGCCTGAAAGAGAAACGGGCGAGAGAGAGGAGCGAGACCAAGCAGATTCTTGTCAAGGTCTGAGTTTATTGCTACACAAGCCTCTCTATAAAGGGTGAGGCAAACAAGGGAGTTCAAAGGGGAGATAAAAAAAAGGAAGGGCGGGGGTGTAGAGCACACAGGGCAGGCGGCCGCAAGTCTGCAGTTAGAATGTCCAGTGCTGGAGCAGACAAGGGTGGGCCATCTGGTGTGTGTCAGGGTAAGATAAGGTTGAGGTGACGTGGCTTTAGCCCTGCTGGGCAGGCAATATGGCCTTGGTTTTGTCAGGCTGATTATGTCCGGTTCCCAACATGAGAGAAGCCAGGAATATCTCCTCTCACAACTGTGCAGCAAACGAGATCAGATCTCCCAATCTGATTTTCAGCCCTCCTGTCTTTCCAAGTGAAGTGGATGGTCCATTTCACATTGTCTCAAGTCTTTGCACATTGCATGCCAACATTGCGACACAGGGTGCGGCTGTGGGTCTTAGTAGACAAAGCCCCCACCCAGAACCCTGACCCCAGAGCTCCTTGGTCACCCTGCACAACGCAGGTCCAGGCCGGGCTCCACACTGCAAGGCGATCAACCCTGCCCCTCCAGTGTGGCCGTCCTCACACGCTCCCACATCCACCTAGAAGGACTGGAGATGAGAGATTCCGGAAGCTCCCTGCCTCATCTGCCTCCCTCCCCAGAGCGACAGAGCAACTGTAACTGATTAGGCAGGATGCAGCCTCGTTCCCAGTCCCCACCCTCTCTGGGAAAGCAGGGATGTCTGGCACCTCATCCAAGGCCTTTCCCCTGTGATCTCATTACTAAGGAGCTGCTCCTCTACCGCCCAATTCCATCACCTCATCCACATATGGGGGAGATGAGTATGTCTTCTTTGCTGCTCCTTCCCTGAGTCCACCCCAGGAGCTCCCTGAACAGATCATCGATCACTTCTCATTACACCTGCAGCAGCCATCAGATACTGCTGAACAGAGACAGGCGCCTCCCCTGCTGCTGCCAGGCTCCAGTGCACATGTGCACACACACGTGCACACACATTGTACAGGCACACTCACATGGACACACAAGCATGCACACCCATGTGCACAAACTTTGTTCCGAGGTGGGGATTCTGCCCATTTTAGCCTCTAATATTGCAATCAGAGAGTGATAGAACAATGAAAGATGAAGGTGGATGAAGGAAGATCTATTTATTCCCTTACTTGTTACATAACCATTCAGGGCTCTTTTTTTATCCGTACAAACACACCACCACACCATCAACAATCATCAAGTAGCTGTCATGTATGCAGTGCTGCCCTATTCAAGGCGGTGCTGAGTATGTGAGGAGGATTCTCTCTAAAGCACAGCTCTGAGGAAGTCTGTCTCCTTCGCACTTTTACACACACAGGGTGAGGAGCCTGCAGGAGGCTCCGTGCGTTGGGTGAAGCCACACGATGAGTGAGGAGACCGAGTGTGAAGCCAGAGGAGTGAGAGCGCAGAGTTCACCACTTCACCACCATGCTGGTGTGCACAATCGATGAAAGGGTGGCAGCCAGCAGCAGGACAGAAAAAAATAAAGCATGTAACTTGTGGTTTTATCTCTGGCTTACTTCCAAAAGGAATTGTTTTTGTTGTTCTAAAAAGCTTTATACCGAGAAAAAAAAAAGAAAGAAAGAAAGCTTTATACCTCTATAAAAACAAAAGGCTACTGCTGTCAAGCACCTTCAGACTCAAGCCAGAGGAGAGCTCTCCCAGTGGGCTTCCAAGCTGAAAATCTTCACAGAAACACAGTACCTCCTGTGGAGTAGCTGGTTGGTTCAAGCCAGCAACCTGGCAGTTAACAAGTACGTCCCTTGTACCTGTAATACCTGTATAAAGTGTATTAAATATGAACTACTCCTGGTGTGTAATTTTAAATTGAATTATTGTGCCTGGAACTTTTTTTTAATAGCTAAGAATGGTGAAATGAGACTCCTTTAGATGTTATGATAAGAATACACACTACACAGGGCTTGGACCCAACCCAGCTTAATTCAAAGGAAGGCAGATTTATTTTCTTCTGCTTCCCAGAAGGTTCCCCAGCAGAACGTGTGTTAAACAAAATTGTTTAGCTATGGAAAAGAGCAATCTCCTCTTGGGAAGATCCTGGTAGAAAGGGGCTTTGGTTACATATCCAGCTCAACCCAGCCCCAGAGGCCTCGTCATGTTATATTTTGTTTTGCCCTTGACACTGATTGTCTTGGGAACTGTGGCACCCGAGCAATGGCCAGGAAGTCAGGTCTTCTTGATGTAAATCCTCTAATATCCCCTACAATGATTTTCAGTGCCAATGGTAAGGCCCGCCCAGTGGCTGCCACATGCCCCTGAGCAGACACGTCAGAGCAGATGAGAGCATGAGACAGCATTTAAGAGAACGGTAGGCTGGCCTTGACTTAGCTGTTTGGCCTCTCCTCAGAAGTCATTTGTGACACTGACTGTCATGGGTTTCATTAAGAACAAGTCTATCTCTACCAAAGAAAACTGCAAGGTAAGAGGACTTTCAGCTCCAGCTACATATGTCTCCAAACTTACTTACATATTGTCCTGTTTTCAGAAGAAAAAAAATTTACTCAGTGCCTCCCGGGCAAATAAAAACTTTGGTACTACAACCTACAATCCCAGATAAAGTGTAGGTATCTGCTTTGGCAGCTCCCCTGGATCGAGCTGCTCCAGTAGCTCTCCACAAAAACCCTGTGAAGAGATGATCAGGCAGGATAGCCTAGTCTGTTCTGAAGAAAGAAGCTACCCCTGGAACCTCAGTGGCTTAAAATCTAGAAGTTTATTCTTGTTCATGCAAATTCTGACACTGGAAGGGCAATTCTACAGGGTGTTTGTCCTGCACACCGTCCATCAGTGATTCGGGCTGCTTCACAAATATGGTGCCACCAGATCAAAAGGTGGATTCCAGGTCATCACAGAAGAGGAAGAGAGAAGTGGGGGTTGTGGATCAGTCTTTACATGCTTTGACACTTTAGTTGACATAGATCGCTGGATAGGGCTGCTTATATAAAGGTTATCAGTTCAAACCCACCTAGCTGTACCACAAAAGGAAGGAGTCATCTGTTTTCATAAAGGGTACAGCCTAGCCAACCTCATGCAACAATTGTACTCTGTACCACAAGGGGTGAGCATGAGTCAGAACTGACTTGAAGGCAACAGGATTTGGGGTTTTTTTGTTTGTTTGTTTGGTTGGTTGGTTGGTTGATTGGTTTGGTTTGGTGAGTGGGAGGTGGTTCTACCTACAGCATATTAATCTGAAGTAGTCACTTTAGGTTTTTTTGTTTGTTTTTTGAGAGATGTGGAAAAGCTCATTGGCTTTAATGGGGAGTTAACTCTGCCGCAGGCGGCCTCCTCAAAATTTCCCTCCCGCTTCAGAAACTAGCAGAGATTTTCAATGAAGGAGCCTGCTGGCACCCGCTGGACATCTCCTTGCAAGGTCAGTCCTTTGGAGCCATTGGGAGGGAGAAAAAAGAGACTTTTATTCCTGTAAAGAATTCCAGCCCCAGAAATCCTGAGGGGGAAATTCTGCCCTGTCCTCTCGGGTCGCTATGAGTCCGAATTGAATTTATGGCTATGAGTTGAGTTGTAATTCCATTCACTTACTGCTATTGACAGGTTGCTAGATTAGGGCTTGTCTTCCCAAATGCCAGCATTAAACGAAATTGAGCTGTCCAGGCCACAACAAAGGGGTTGGAAATACATCAGGCACACTCATTAGACACCTATGGCAAAATTCAGAACTGAGCATGCTCTGACCCAAGTCATGTAGACCCAGGTGGAAGGTCCACCTGGTCATACAGAATAGGACTTCACAAAAGTGCACCGAAATCAACCAATACGATCGACCAATGTCCTCCAGTGGTGTTGGGAGGTGATAGAAGTAGGCCTGGGCTCCTTGTCGCCCTCCCTTGTTCACGTGCTCTGCAAGTGGAGGGTGAGGCCCTTGGGGGTTCCTGCCGTGGCTCCTCAGCTGGTTCTGCACTCCTGCTCAGGAATTCCTCCCATAAAACCGACATATTCAGCTGCAAACATTCCCCACCCCTGCCATGCAGCCTGGCGTGATTTCCGGAGATACTGGGGACTTTTGGGGACTGCAATACCTGAAACTTTCTTCCATAACATTCACTTGGATTTACAAAAGTGCTTCTGCCATATGAATTCTTTCAGCATTGCTAAGCAAGAACTGAGATCAACCACCCCAGAAACCTAACACTATCAAGTCAATTCTGACTTATATCAATCTAGGTGGTCCTCAAACTATGGCCTGCGGGCCGCATGGCCCTCAGAGGACATTTATTCAGCGCGCCGGGTGTTTTTGCCCCGTTTTTTTTAACTTCAAATTAGGTATGTGCAGTGCGCATAGGCATTTGTGCATAGTTTTATTTTTAAACTATCATCCGGCCCTCCAGCGGGTTTGAGGGACAATGAACTGGCCTCCTGTTTAAAAAGTTTGTGGACCCCTGAAAGGACAACGTAGAACTATGCCTGTGGGTTCCCGAAGTTCTAAATCTTTACAGGAGCTGAGAACCGCATCTTTCTCTGTGAGCCACTAGCGGATTCCAACTGGCCGGCCTCATGGTCACACACATTCCACCAGGCTCCTTGAGCCTTAACATGATAATTTAATGAAATGATACTTCTCCAAGTCACACTGTATCATGGTCTATAATCTTGCTATTCTAATATCAAATTTAAAATAAGGAATATAGTTAAGCTCCAAATCCATAAGCAATAAGATCATTGAATCTCTTTGGACACTATTACTTAAAAAAAGAAAAAACTCTGTTCAATTATTTTCAGCACAGAAAAGCTTCCAGCGTTTACAGCTTAGTATTTAATTGCTTTTTCTCTTCTTCTTTTGCATTGGTGAATCATTTTGAGCTTATAATAATGTCAAAATAAATAGTTTCCAGAGCCTCCAGGCATTCACTGTGTAATGATCATTTAAAAGATTTCTTGGTTAGAGGGTCCTCAAAAGAATAAAAAGCGTGTCCGCATCCCTGGTCATTTCTATATTCAAAAGAAGAAATTCCTCATCAAATGCTACAAGCCAATTTCTTTCTTCAGCCAAACTGCCCATTTTAGCATCACTGAATTAAGCAAATGGTTCTACATTTCAAAGTCAACAATGATACTCTTTTCCCTTTAACACGAGCATCTTAAACAGCTCAAAAAGTAGTCGTGCTCTTTATTATGGCTTTTCCTGAGAAAGCTGTTTCGTTGTTTATTTTATTTATTCATCTAGACTTTCATTTTAAGATTTGTGTATTTTAAGTTCTGCTAGTCAGGACATTTTAAACGGAGCCAGATTTTTTTTTTATACTTTGTCTTTTAAAATATAATGAGACTGAGCAGTACATCCCTTAATAAAATATAAAGTCTTCCTATTTCTGTTTGTTTGTAATTTCCCTAAGGATAACTCTTAAAGTAGTAAAACCAAAACCCCCCCATAATGAATTACATTGGGTCTACTGGGGGTTGTGGCCAACCTTTAGATAGAAAAATCCAGAGACTCCCTTCTGCATCTCCTTTCCCAACCAAACCCCGTTGGCTGGAGGCTGGAAGGAAGAAAGAGGCTGGGCTGCTGGGGCAGGGTGGGGAAGGGGTAACCTTGCAGATTATTTCAAATTCTACTCTGAAGGAGGAAAGTTATCCAAATGAGATAGCTAGAGATTCACTTCCTTAGAAAAAGATTGAAATTAATGTGTCCCTTAGAAAAGCCAAAGGAAAAAAGTCGTTATTAATTTAGGCAATTGAAGAACTTTGAAAGCCATGTCTAGTACATAAAAACACCTGTCCCTAGAGCCCATCGGCCTAGGAAACTGAATTTTTATACCATGTAAAATAAAGGAAGGTCATTTCTTAGACTTGCTCAACAGAAGAATTTCATTTTAAACCGGTTACTGTAATGAGAAGCTGGGTTTTCGTAAAAAGGACTGAATGCTTGAGTCAGTGTGAAATGAAATTAGAGATGCATGTTCTGCGCATGGCAGCATTTCTGGAGGAGTCTGTGTTCCCGTGACTGCTCTCAATCTGTGTCGTGCCTTCTGGGAAACTCACAGCGTGGTGCCCACAGCTAGTCTCTCGGACTTTCTTGCCAGCTTTGGAAAGGTGTTGAGTCTGTTGGATCTGCTGCACAGAGACAGCATGCAAGTGGACCCTTCCCACATTCCTCAGAGAGCAGCCCCCCAGTGTAAAGCTGTGGATGAGGTTTGATGACCTTTGCCCCTTCATCATCCCGCATTCTTTTAGGGACCCAAGCGCTCCCCCGAAGCATTACCGGAGAAGCAGCTACCCCATAGTTTCCAGATGGTGGGTATCAGCCTGTGTGCTCATTGGGATCGCCAGAGAGCTGTCCAAAAGACATCTTTGTCCCATCTCCACTGAGTCCGATTTTATTGGCCTGGAATGCAGCCTAGGTGCTTGCATGTTTTTCTCTCTCATAAGTTTTTATTGTGAATTGGGTGAAGGTTTACCAAGATCATCAGTTTTTTATTCAACAATTCATACACATTGTGTTTTATGCCACTTATTGCAATCTCCACAATATAATATGACTTATTCCACTCCCTACTTATGTCTTCTGTTTCCCTTCCTCCTCTCTTCCTACCCTTCTGAACTTGGGCCTTGGATTAATACTGCCCTTTTGAGATCAAATGGTTTGCTGTTTTCAGGTTTGTGTGCCTCACTTGAGTAATTGCTCCCATTATAGACCAATCTATTATTTGGCTGAATATTGAACCACAGGTAGGAGTTCATTTTCAAACTTAGTGAATAAGGACCATCATTTCAGAGGTTCTGTTAGTCCCTATCCAGCCAATAAGCCTGGTCTCTTTTATGACTGTGAATTTTGCTTCACTATCTAGGACCTTTTGATGTGATCCCTTTCAAAGAAGTTGGAATTGATAGTTGGAGATCATCTAGTTATTCTGTGCTCAGAGTCATGAAGTCTAATGTTCATGTGGTCCACTCACCACTCTTTCCTACAGAGTGAGGGTGACAATACTTGCCACCTAGATGGCCACTTGTGAGCTTCTGAGATCCAGCTGCTACTCACCAGCGTGGATGTCGACCATACTCTTTACAGTCTAGGTAATGACAATTGTTCTTGGTGTCCTTCACAACTATAATCCCCAGCCCCCAAGCCCAATAAAGCCCTCCCTCCAGTTGTTCGGTTATGCCTAAGGAGTTTTGATAACTTCATCTTCTGTGTGCTCCGGAATATTCAATTCCCTGGATGATCAGAATGGTCAGTCAGGGCTCAGAATCTTGGTGTTAAGGCTTCTGGTGAGATCCTGGCACAGAGGTTGTGAGGCTAGAGGAGGGGCAGAAGGGGATCATACTGAGTCTAACAAGGAAAGAAAAGGAAATGAAGGATATAAGCAATTAAAAGCAAGCGCATAAATAGATACAAATACACAGATGGCCCTTGCAACATTATTCCCAATCTCGCAAACGTGTCAACGGTCTAAATACCCATCAATAGGTGAATAGATAAGTCAAACATGTTGCCTACGGTATATACAATGGACTACTACTCAGCCATAAAGAGAAATGAACTCTTGACACAGGCTACAAGAGGAATGAACCTCATAAGCATTATGCTGAGTGAAATAAATCAGCTTCAAAAAGGACACATTTTGCTTAATTCCACTTACAAGAAATATCTAGGCTAGGAAAATGAATAGAGACAAACATCTCCCAATTGTTTCCAGGGATAGGTAGGAAGGTAAGTATGGTTGTTACATAATGCCATGTCAATTGGACAAATAAGTGAGGTGGAGTCTTTCTTATACCTATATGAGTGTCCTTGGATTTATTTCTCTAGTCAACCCAGCCTAACCCAGTAGGGCCTGGAGGGGAAGTGCCATCCCTGAGACGATACTGAGCTTCCATAAGGGTGATGACATAATTTTGGAATGGGTAAGGATGATAATATGAACAACATGCAGAATGCCACTTAGTTATAATCTTGTAGAGCGTGGAAGTGACGAATGTTTTGATGCATGTATATTTAGTACGATTTTTAAAGAGTGTACGCAAAAGAGCAATATGGCAAGTCTGTGTTGCCATTTGCTGTTGCTCAGCTAAAAGCGATTCGGGCCTGTGTAGTCCAAAGGGAACCACAGAGGCTCAGGAGGAAAGCTGGTACCATCTCCAACTAAGACTTGTCTGACCAAATGCAGAGTCTCCCTTCAAGTAACTGACAGGTCAGAGGCAGCTCATCTCTGCTGCAGAAGCAATGATTTGTCTCAATTCCCAGACCACTGTCACAACCATGTCTTGTTGCCCTCGGTGCCCCCCTTCCCCACCACAATAAGTCACTAGAAAGCCATGCTTCATTTAAAAACAAACAAATAAAACCCTTCTGCCTCCATCCTGGCACTGTTTCAGCTTATTTAGCATCATAACATATGTCATCTGTTTCCCTAAACAATCTAACATGGACATGGCACGATGGGACTGATGAGTTAGGCAAATGAGAACCAGCCTGCCCTCTGAACACACACGATGGCATTTGACTTGCTGTCAGTAGATGCTGTCGCGTTTCTTCTCCTCTTTCATGGAAAATAAATACAGAAAAGAAAGAGGACATGAAAAGGGCTGCAAGATGTTTAGCTCTGGTCTTTCTAGAAAGTGTAGAAAAAAAGTATGTGACCCCTGCTTGCCTTTAGATGCCCCACTCCTCTGGCTAACAAGGATTGCGCACTGACCATGGACAAGACATCTGGATCTGGGGGGAGGATATAACAATTGCCCCCACCAGCAAAGAGTTTCCAGATTTACGGGACTGCACAGGCCAGGGAGCAGCTCATAAAAAGAACAAGAAGAATCGCAAAGGAGGGTGTGCTCCAGCACCACTTCGTCCAGCTGCAGACACATGAAGGCAAAGTTTCCTTTGCTTTCAGTCAAGTTTATGATTTCCGCGGCATCCCTTACCAACACCTTCACAAAGATCTAGGTTCTTGGGTTGTTTCGTTCCAGGGCGGACATCTCCTTGGTAAAGCCACACTTTATGGACAGCTCATGGTCCAAGAATTCCACCTATATGTTTTGAAAGGGGCCACGTTAAAACCCCTGGCTCAGACTTTCAGGACTGGGCACAATACAGCAAACCCACCATGGGGACAGCAGGATTTGGTAACACTCTCATCTCCATCACAACCTGGACCTGGCAAAGCTATTTTCTTCCACTCACCATCTTTCAATCAATATTTACTCAGCTATTAGTTGCTCCCCAGGCTCAGCATCAGAAAAGTGTTCAAACGTTACCGAATTGTCCATCTAATGGTAGAGGTCTGTGCAAGGGATATGAGAGCAAGAGGCTCAGAGATGATCAGTGGGTAACGAGAGAGGGATTCACCTTTATCATTTGTAGAAAGCCCCTGAGGCTTAGTCACATTGGCAGACTTTCCCTGGAGCAAGCAAATAAAGCTGCTCCCGGCTCAGCTCCATTCCTGATCTGGTCTTGCCATGAGACTATCCAGGCTTTGTCCCAACCCCACGTTCTGGAAACCACGAGTGGAAGGAGGTGGATCTTGGGGATACCATGGAAAAGAATGGGCATTGCACAACACTTCATTGTACTCATATGGAGCTTATACAAAGGCCAAGAGATAGAACCAGGTGAGACTGTGAACAGGACAAGGTGATACTGCATGGTTTAAAATCAGAAAAGGTGTGCATCAGGGTTGTATCCTTTCACTGTTCTTATTCCATCTGTATGCTGAGCAATTTATACAAGAAGCTGGTCTATGTGAAAAAGAACATGGCATCAGGATTAGAGGAAGACCCAAGTAATGTCATTAGGAACATTTTCTCACTAAAAATTTTAGATCATGGCATCAAAAAAGTGTCATTTTAACCTAAATGGGTTTTTAGACCAGTGAAATAACAGCGAGAGTGAGTCAGCATTGTGCACAGAATTGAGAGATACTGGTTCTTTGGGAAATTCATAATCCAACACTGACACTGCTGAGATAAAGGATGACAGTGAGGAAGATTCTACACCTGAGCTCTGTGATGGGCCAACGTGGTGCTCTACTCTCTTCAGGAATGGATGAGCCAGCTCCACCAAGATTCCCCTTTACTGGAGCACCTGCTATGTATGTAGACGTTGAACACAAGAACGCTTTGGCGTTCCTACAATGATTTCTGACCGATGAGGTCATCGAAAAATTGATTATGATAGCCCGGAGGTTTACTTTCAGGTTTTAACCCCTCTTCAGTTAATTTCTGTGCATGGGGGAAGGTTTGGGGCTTGCTTCATTTTTCTACATACGGTATCTCAGTTTGTCCAACACCATTTGTTGAGCAAGCAGAATTTGTCCCTTTGGATATTTCTGTGTCCTTTTTCGAAGGCTTGTTTCCTGTTGACTGGTGAATATATGTGTAGCTTTTCTGTTCGAATCCATTGATCTATATACCTCTCAGTGTACCAATACACTGCTCTCCCTTAGGGAAAAACAACAACAAAAGTTGTATGAGCCCCTATATAATGATTTTTTTTAATGGACGATGAACTATTTTCCAGGCCAGCACTATCATATATTTGAGCACATTGCTGCAGCCACTGTGTCAATCCATCATGCCTTATAGCCTGCGGTACTCATGTTCAGGTATAGTGTTCTGCCATTCACAAGGTTCACACTGGCCAGTTCTTTCAGAAGTGGAAGACCAGGTCCTCCTCCCTCGTCTCTCTGTCTGGAAACTGCTGAAGTCTACCTGCAGTGAGTGACCCAGCAGGCATTTGAACTACTGGCTGCAAAATTTCCACCATTACAGCCAAATGCAGGCCACCACAGTACAACAGACAGTAACAGCATCTTAACACCACACAAAGGCTCCTCCCTGGGGAGACCACGTGTTCAGGCAATTGCTGCTGTTACACATGTAAGTGGGGGCTACATGAAGTCGCACCATCTCCTGTGGCCCTTCCAGGAACAGGCCATTCTGCTGTTGTTTCTACTGGACTTAGGCTCAGCTGCCAACCTGCCCTCTGCACGCATTCTTCTCCTTACCCTTCCATGTCACCTTCTCTTTGCCCAAGTCAATACTGCTGGTCAGTCACCTACTGGTGGATGCTTGCTTCTGAATTTTCTGAACCACATTTCCCCATGGTTATGAGACATTGCTGCTATCACTGAGAAAGAAAGGAAGTGCAGATTGGGGACCCAAAGCCCATCTGTAGGGAACTGGACATCCCCTTACGGAAGGGTCACAGGGAGGAGATGAGCCAGTCAGGGTGCAGTGTAGCAACAATGAAACATACAACTTTCCTCTATTTCCTAAATGCTCCCCCCCTACCCCCCACCATCATGCATGATCCCAATTCTGCCTTACAAATCTGGCTAGACCAGAGGATGTACACTGGTACAGATAGGAACTGGAAACACAGGGAATCCAGGACAGATGATCCCTTCAGCACCAGTGGTGAAAGTGGCGATACCAAGAGGGTAGAGGAAAGGTGGGGTAGAAAGGAGGAACCCATTACAGGAATCTACATATAATCTCCTCCTTGGGGGATGGACAACAGAAAAGTGGGTGAAGGGAGACGTCGGACAGTGTAAGATATGACAAAATAATTATAAATTATCAAGGGTTCATGGGCGGTGTGGGAATGGGGAGCTGATGCCAGGGGCTTATGTGGAGAGCAAATGTTTTGAGAATGATCAGGGTAATGAATGTACAAATATGCTTTATACAATTGATGTATGATGGATTGTGATAAGAGTTATATGAGACCCCAGTAAAATGATTTTTTTAAAAAGGTGAAATGTTGAATGATGACAAACCTCATTCTGGACATCCATCAACTCTTAGTGCATTTGGAGTTTGTTCCACCAAATCAGACTGGTAATCAAGCTTTCTAATTAGAGCTTCTGAAAAAACTGCATAACAGTGTGTGACAAAAAAGGCCTGATTTGTGGCAGACGGGTGAATGGTTTTGCCACCATGACTGTACCTGCTCACGCAGCCACCTCAGTGTGCCAGTTTTTGGCAATCAACAGCATGCCTTTCTTGGACCACATACCTTATTCACCTGACCTCGCACCTTGCAACTTCTTTTTGTTCCTGAGAATGAAGAGGGACATGAAAGGACAGCGATTTGATGACATAGAAAGGTGAAAGAAAATCGAGGGAGGACCCATCACCCATCCATGTGGATGAGTTTGAAAAATATTTCCAAGAATGCAATTGCAGATTTGACAAATGTATTCAGTATAATGGAGAGTACTTTGAAGGTGAGAAGGTTGAAAAATTTCGATACATAGTTTTGAAAAAATAATCCCGGGTAGGTTTTTTTGTACCCCTTGTACATATTAAATAATTTTTAAAAGAAAGAAAATCCTGTGTTGTGTGGTTTATTTTTTCCAATATGTCATGTTTAGTAAAATTTGTGTAAAATGATTTGCTGACAGAGCAGCATGAGTGAGTGGCGAGTAGGAATCACATTGGAAAACATGCAGTATGATGGTAATGAGACAGTCTTTTTTGTTCCTTCACTGTGGATGAACATTGCATAAAGGACTTGGGTGATACTTCAATGAGCATTATTGAGAGGTCTTGGGGGATTTATGGCCAGTTAATTTGACTTTTAAGAAATGGACTTTTTGTTCATTTGTGTTTTGTTACTTACTGCTTTTTGAGACTAGACAGCAGAACGTGGATCAGTTCCACTGTAAGTTTCTCCATGTGCAGCTCCGTGAGCTTGATTACGGTTCTTCACGTTGTTCCACCATTCTCACTCTCCTTTGCTGAATCCATCCTCCCCTGTTAACATCAACTCCCTCCCGCCAGTTTCATAAAAAATTAAAAAAAAAAAAAGATTTTAGGGAGTGTTTAAGGGATTTAGGGGTGGTTTTTTAGAGTGTATAGGTATTTTTCAGCACAATATGGTGTTTTTAGTGATGTTACAGAGTTCCTTAGGGATTTTAGGGTATTTTTCATATTATATGTGTTTTTTCCCCCCAGCATTTTAGGTTTTCTTAGGGCTTTCATGGTGTTTTCAGGGCATATATGGGGTTTAGGAATGTTTAGGGTTTGGGAATCTTCTAAGGATGATTTTTGGAAGTTTCACATGTTTGGGTGGGCATTTGGTGTTTTTTTGTGGCTTTAGAGTGTTTATGGGATCCTGTCAATTTGCAGCTTTAATTCCGCAAAGAAAAGTCAGACAGCAAGCCAGAAAGGAGCAGGAAATGAAGGGGAAGCCCAGGCCACATGTTACAGCTGCCAAGTCCGGAGAACCTAGGTGTGGTCGTTGGCTACCTGGGACCGGGAGTGGGGCTGTGCTCCTGCCCAAGGGTGCTAGGGAGTAAACCAATCTCAGCTGGACGTTTGGCTTTTCTACTAATTAGCCGACTCCATGAACTTTCCCAAGGGCAGCTGGCGAATTGCCAGGGGAACCCAGCTAGACCCCCCACACAAAAGCACAGGGATGGTTACAGGAACAGGAGGTTTCACACAGTGGATGTGCAGGGCTTGGGGTCGGGATTGGGGGCCAAGGTGAGGAAGGGGCAGCAATAAGGCCTGGTCCCAAATAATCAGACACTGAGCAATAAAAGTACAAGGACTGCCAAGAGAACATGGGGACAAAGGATGGCTGGACTTCATTTGATATCTTTGGACGTGCTGTCAGGAGAGACCAGTCCCTGAAGGGACATCAAGTCCATGAAGGACATGATGCTTGGCAAAAAGTGGAGGACGGGCAATAAAACAGCTCGAACCAGTGGCTACATCAGTGGGCATAGTAACAATGGTGAGGATGGTTCGAGACCTGGCAGTGTTTTATTTTACTGCTTGTGTTTTTCTAGAACTGTCTTTCCTGGATGCACGAGGAAGGATAACTGTGCTTGTGGGAAGCAAATGCACAGTGGGCAGCGCTTTGGCCAACATAGGTACACCACCGGCACACAGTGCCCCCTTACTTGGCATCCAAAGTGACAGGATTTGTCTTTCCCCAGAGCTCTCCAGCCCTGGGGGAAGCGGCCCTGCCTTTGGCGCACCGCCAGGGGTCAGCACTGCTGCTCTCTCACTGGCTACATCTGTGAGGACCCAGAGAGCAGCTCCTTTCTGCTGCTCTCCTCTCAGACTTCTGCCAGAAGCCTTGGCTCGTCCTGGATCCTCCCTTGATTCCCACTCTGCACCTTTGGGGACGCCCAGCCCATTAACTCTCTCCCATCCTTCCTTGCTGCCTCTTGTCCAGATGCCTGAGCTGGGCTTCAAGTAGTTGTAATGTTATGCTTAGGTGAGATGTGTTCAGCTTGTTTACTGTCTGTATACAAGAAAAGAGTGCAGCCCAAGACATCCACCCTTTTGTTCCTCTATGGAAAGCCTGTTACGTGTCATAGTCTTCTCTCTGTGCAGTGCTTTCCTCTGCTGCTGATACTTTTACATGAAATAGGACTCGGTGTGTCACCGCTACAGGAAATTATCTCTGAAAAAATAATATGCCCAGAACTCAGAAACAGTGTCAGCTTGCATCTGGCATCATGGAAGCATCATGGGTGTGTTTCCATTCATTCGCTCCTGAGTGTCACATGTTAAACTCAGTGCATAGCATAAACAGCAGCAGGCACAAACTGAGACAAAGCACACCCTTTGCTGTGAAGCACATTCCGACTCCTGGCTGCCCCTGTGCCACAGAGTAGAACTGCCCCGCAGGGGCTCCCTAGCTGTCATCTTTACAGAGGCACATGGCCACACCTCCCTTTTGGGAAGCCACTGGGTAGGTTTGAACTTCAGGGTTGTAGTAGTTGATATTGTAGAGCCCTGGAGTCAGTTCGGATTCATAGGGGCCTGTGCACTAGAGAGAGAAACAAAGCCCAGTCCTGCGCCATCCTCGCACTTGTTACTGTATTTGAGCCGATTCTCGCAGCCACGGTGTCAATCCACCTAAGTAAGGGTCTTCCTCTTGTTTGCTAACCCTCTGCCAAAAATGATGCCCTTCTTGCAGGACTGGTTCCACCATAGTAATATGTCCAAAGTACCTGAGACAACGTCTCCGCATCCTCTTTCAGATCTCCTGCCTTTAGTTTGTCAGCTCACTTCGATGGAGTCGATGCTGAGCCATAGCGACTCTATGAGATCAGAGCAGAACTATCTCTGTGGGTTTCCCAAAGGCTAACTCTATGGGAGTAGAACGCCTCATCCTTTTCTTCTGAGGACTGACTGGTGGTTCCCCACTGCTGACATTACAGTTGACACCCAAGGCATAAGGTACTATGCCACCAGAAGTCCCTTGCCCCTGTGCAATAACCAACACCACCTACACACAAAACCCACCCCTTCTCTGTCAGTTTGATGTATGGTGATGGCTTGAGTTGCTATGAAATTGGAAGCTACTAGGGGGAACCCGACAAAAACTACAATTTTTTTCAAAACTATGCATTTAAATTTTTTATCCCCTTCATAGTACTCTCCATTACACTTCACATATTTGTCTAATCTGTGATTACATTCTTGGAAACATTTTTCAAACTCAGCAGTTTGGGTGACACCCTTGTTCCCCCCCCCCTTTTCTGTGTTGTCAAACCACTGTCCTTCATTCATGGAAACAGAAAGAAGTCACATGGAGTGAGTTCAGGTGATTAGGATATGAGGGACAAGAGAGGCATGCTTTTTTGGGGGATGTTTTCATACTGTTATTTCTTTTCTCTTTTTTTATAATCAATTTTTGGGGCCTCATACAACTCTTATCACAATTGATACATACATCATATTTGTACATTCATTGCCCTCATCATTCTGAAAACATTTGCTCTCCACTTAATCCGCTGGCATCAGCTGATAATTATTCCCCATCCCTCATGAACCCTGAATAATTTCTAAATTATTATTTTGTCTTATCTTACACTATACAATATCTCCCTTCAGCCACTTTTCTGTTGTCTGTCCCCCAGGGAGATGGTTATATGTAGATCCTTGTAATCGGTTTCCCCTTTCCATTCCTCCCTCCCTCTACCCTCCTCGTATCGCCACTCTCACCACTGGTCCTGAAGGGATCATCCGCCCTGGATTCCCTGTGTTTCCAGTTCCTATCTGTACCAGTGTACATCCTCAGGTCTAGCTAGATTTGTAAGGTAGAATGGGGATCATTTTAGTTGTGGGGGAAGAAGCATTTAGGAGCTAGAGGAAAGTTGTATGTTTCATTGTTGCTACAGTGCACCCTGACTGGCTCCTCTCCTCCCTGCTACCCTTCTGTAAGGGGATGTCCAATTATCTACAAATGAGCTTTGGGTTTTCACTCCACACTCCCCCGTATTCACAAAGATATGATTTTTTTGTTCCGATGATGTCTGATACCTGATTCTTCCGAAACCTCGTGATCACACATGCTGGTGTGCTTCTTTCATGTGGGCTTTGTTGCTTCTCAGCTACATGACCACTTGTTTAACTTCAAGCTTTTAAGACCCCAGAATGTATAACTTTTGATAGCCGACCACCATCAACTTCAGTCACCACATTTGCTTATGCACCCATTTGCCTCCAGCAATTGTGTTGGGGAGGTGAGCATCACGGAATGCCACTTTAATACAACAAAGTATTTTTGCATTGAGGGAGTACTTGAATGGAGGCCCAATGTACATCTGTTACCTTAATACTAAACCTATAAATATATGCATATAGATCTATTTCCCCATCGTTATACATAAATATATTTACATATGCACATGCCTTTATTTAGACCTCTATAAATGCCCTTTGCTTCCTACCTCTTTCCTTGATTTCCTTTTACTTTCTGATTGTCCCACTCTCATGTTCAGCCTTCATTTGTGTTTCAGTAATTCCTCTAGGTTACATTACTCTTGGTTACACTCTACCAAGCCTCCTACACCCTCCTCACCATCTATTTGGATCACTTGGTGTTCCCTTGTCCCTGGGTTTGTTAACAGCATTTCCTTTTTCCCTACACCCCCCTTTCCCATCTCCCTCCCCCAGCTGTCACTCCCATTGTTTTCTCCTCCAGATTGTTCATCCAGCCTATCTCATTTAGACAGACCTGTGGAAATCATAGCATGCACAAAAACGAGACAGAGCAAACCCAAGCAACAAAATGAAACAAAAGAACAACACCACCACCAACAAGCCAATGACAAAAAGCAAAACAAAACACAAGAAAGAAAAGCTTTTAGTTAGTTCAAGGACTGTTTGTTGGCCTTTAGGAGTGTTTTCTCATAGAGTATGATGGGTCAGCTAGCCCTGGCCCCAAAGTCTATTTTTGGTATTCCCTGGGGACTTCGTTGCTCTGTTCCCCTTCCTGTTCTGTTGTACACCCTTAGTATTTTGCCTCGGTGTGCTGGGATCAGATCGGGCGATAGAGGCATGCTGTTTTTTTTGTGTGAGCAGGTGCACTGTCATGGTGGCAAAACCAGTCCCCTGTCTACCACTAATCAGTCCTTTTTATTTTAAATAAATCATTTTATTGGGGGATCTTACAGCTCTTGTAACAATTCATACACCAATTTGTATGAAGCACATTTGTACATACATTGCTATCATCATTTCCAAACATGTTCTTTCTCCTTGAGCTCCTTTTTTCCCCTCCTCCCACCCACGTGAACCACTGATACTTTATACATACTTTTTATTTTTATATTTTACGCCTCTGCTGTATCCCTTCACCCAAACTTCTGCTGTTTGTTCCCCTGGGTGGTGGAGTGGGGCTGTATGTCCATCATTGAGATTGGTTTCCCCTTTCTTCTGCTTCTCCCCCCTACCTTCCCTCGTGGTGTTGCTACTCTTAGTATTGGTCCTGAGGGGTTTATCTGTCCTGGATTCTGTGTGTCGGAACTTCTAGTCAATAGCAGTGTGCAAGCTCTGGTCTAGCCAGACAACTCAGACCTTCTTACACAATATCTTCAGAACCTCTATATAGGAAGCTTGATTAACAGTCTGACCTAGTGCAATGACTAAACTCCAAATGCACTATCACCCTCACATCAACAAAACCAAACAAATGAGCATCTTCTTGAAGTTTGAGTTCACTTGACGAGGTGTATTTGAGTGAGGTGATGATGGCGTCTTACACTGACTTGATTTATGTTTGCATTCTGGCTTGTGAGAAGAGCACAAGGTCTTGTCACCAGCAATGACCTTGGGAAAAAAGTGTGGGTGCACTAGCTCAGAGCAAGTTGCCAGATGCCTGCCCAAACAGGAGAATGTATATTTTGAAATGTGTACCCAGTGGAGCTTTGTACCGCTTGGTTTTTTGGCGGGGGTGGGGTGGGGGTGGGTGGAAGGCCGGCTACTCCTTTGTAGGTTAGATAATCTGAGATGTGCTATTTGAAATTTCCTGGGGCCAGTTTTAGACAAAACTAGAAAAGTTAATTTTGCTGTATGGAAAAATCTGACAGTCTGGAAGTATCTAATTTTCCTCACATGCCATCATTCCCCTAGTAGCATTATTCTTAGTTAAAGCTCTCCTCTGTTCCTCCTTAGGGTTTCCCCCACTACCTGATGTTCCTTTTCTCCTACTCATCATCAAGGGACTTGTGTCCAAAGTGAGGACAGCAAATAAGAGACCCTCCTGACTCTCTGTTAAAAAGGGTGCTCTGGTGCATGCGTGTGTTTATGTGTGCACATACAATCGCATTTGAATTTTGTTGGAAGAGGCTTCATAGAGACAGAGAGTGACATGGTTAGAGCTGCTGCACATGTAGAGCACTGTACTCTATGGTGTTCTAATTCAAATGCATGTAAGGTCCAAGAGAGGTAATAGAAGCAAGTGACCAGGGTCAGGGAAGGCAGTAGGAGGAATTGAGGGAGCCTGAATGCCTCACACCCTGCCAGTTTCACTGATTCTTGGATGGGAGAGTACCAACCTAGTGCTGTGAAATCTTCGCAGTTTTCAGAGGCTTGGGGGATTTAAATTTTGTATGTAAAAAATAGACATCTAAATGCTTGTAATTTATTGATTTCGATAAACACACTGAATGCCAGTACTCAAGTCAAACAAACCAAACTGACAGCCATCGAGTCTTTGCCAACTCATAGTGACCCTATTAGACAGGGTAGAACTGCCCCTCAGTTCAGCTCCCAGCCCTGGAGGCCCACCAGTTCCTCGTTATTATCATGAGGAATACTATTTTCACAAGAGCATTACATACCCCTAGAGACTAAACCATAAAGCCATATAGGCTTTGACCATCAATTCTGATATGCTTTTTCCTCAAACTGATGGGTCATTTGATGGAATCCTTGTATTACTTCCCTAACATAAAAATTAATCAAGCAAAGGAGATTCAGTGCTCAGTACTATAGCCCCCTATTTAGAGATTACCTCTTAAAAACCACCATCACCACCACCACCACCACCACCACCACCACCACCACCACCACCACCACCACCACCACCGCCACCTTATCTATGTTGATAAAAACTTGAGTAGGCTGTATAAATATCTCAAGTATTTAGGATAAAATGGATTCTTATTCTACTGTCACATATTTAGTTTGAGATATGTGTTTCCATCTGAACACAAATTAAATAGACCTCATTGACATCTTTTCAAAATGCCATAAAAATTAAATGATTACCTTAAAAGATACTCAGTATAATTAGGCATCAGAAAAATGTACATCAACACTAGAGCGAGATAGTGTTTCAACCCATCAAGATGACACTAGCCAAGAATATTAAAAATACCATTGAGTGCTGGAAGAATGAACAGATTTGTGTCAGAAGAACAGTCTGAAAGGTCCTTAGAAGCAAGCACGGGGAGACTTCACATGCTTTGGATATGTTATCAGGAGATGCCAGTCCCTGGAAAAGGCTGAAATGTTAGGTTCAAGTATAACAACAGTTTTGAAGATGGTGTAGGACTGCGCAGTGGTTCATTCTGCCTTGAGTTGGAACTGACTCAATAGCACCTAATGCTAAAAGCTACATGCTTTTGATCCTAAATGAAAAGTGGATGGTCCAGCCTCCATACCAGCTACGTGGACAACTGCCCCTCCCCCCAGAAGAATTTACTTTAGAAGATGGCACTGAACCTGTAGCTAGGGGAGATGGACATGTCTGATCAGAGCACACAGGGGCAAATGAAGGGGGAGGAAGAGAGTGGAGCACACACTGGTCCACCAGGCTTGGAGGATGATTTTGGCACTCTGAACAGCCAATGTACAGAGTGGACCATATGGCTGATCCCACTATGAGACATGCCATCACTTGCTGGCCCAGAGCCCTATGGGGACAATACCGGAGACTCTGTGTTGGGACTGACCCGACTGGCCCTCCAACACGGAGGTAAATCACTAAAAGCATGCAGCAGAGCAACCATGGGAGCAGAGCGGGTAGTCCCTGAGGGAGTACAAAGGACAGACTCTGGGGCCAGAGCATGATACGCCATCAGACCTGACTGAAGGACACACCTATAGAAAAAAAAAATCAGACCTTGATCTATTTACAGGTTTTTCTTTCTTAAAAAATTTTTTTGTCTTTTAATTAATTTACTCTTTTATTGATCATTGGTTTTCTGTTGTTGTTTTTTTGTCATTACAGTGTTCTCACCCATCGCCTATCTTGCTATGGTTTGATTTTTGGTGCATATTATTATCTCAACAGATCTATCTAGATAAGATAGGCTGGAAGAATAGTCTGGAGGAGAAAACAACAGGACCAATGGTTCCCGGGGACATGGGAGAGAGAGAGGAGGGGGTAAGGAGGTGATGCTGACCAATCCAGCGACAGGGGAGCAACAAGTAATCCAAAATCCGTCGCAAGGAGGGTGTGAGAAGCCTGGTAGGTATTCAGCAAGGGCAATGTAACCAAGAGAAATTACTCAAACCCAAGTGAAAGCTGAGCATGATAGTCGGACAAGAGGAAAGTAAAAGTAAATAGAGGAAAGAACTAGGTGACAAAGGGTATTTCTAGAGGTCTACATACTGGCATGTACATATGTAAATATATTTATACAGGAGGGTTCGTAAATAGATCAACGTGCATATATTTATAGACTTAGTATTAAGGCAGTAGATGGACATTGCCAAATACTTACTCAATGCAAGAAGACGTTATATTAAATTGGCATTCCATGATGAACACCTTTCCAACATGATGGTTGAAGAAAAATGTGTGCACTAGCAAATGTGGTGAAGAAAGCTGATGGTGCCTGGCTATCAAAAGTTATAGCATCTGGGATCTTACAGGCTTGAAAATAAAGAAGCGGCCATCTAGCTCAGAAGCAACAAAGCCCACATGGAGGAAGCACACCAGCCTGTGTGACCATGAACTGTTGAAGGGATCAGATATCAAGCATCAAAGAACACAAAAATCATGTCATTGTAAATGAGGGTGAGTGCAGAGTGGAGACTCAAAGCCCATTGGTAGGTAACTGGACACCCCTTCCTGAAGGGATGTGGGGAGGAGATAAGCCAGTCAGGGTGCAGGGTAGCAACAATGAAACATGTTTCCTCTAGTTCCTAAATGCTTCCTCCCCCCACTATCATGATCCAAATTCTACTTTACAAATCTGGCTAGACAAGGGGATGTACAGAGAGATCGCCTTGGAGATTGGGTGGATGTTCCCACAGTAGCGTGGAGCCTCACAAGTGGTGGTCAGGCGTTTCCCCCAGTCACTTGTAGGACCTCAGGATTTAGGCTGGGGATGCCCCCACTTTTTATAGGGGAGAACAACCTGTGGCCTGGTGTGTGGGAGAGGACCAGCGTGAATTCCCCAGCTGCTTGCCACACCAATAAGTGGGGGGTGGGAGCTCCCTCAGTTGGGCCTTCAGGTTTGCCCTAGGCAGAGGGCAGTGGTCTGGAGACAGCTATTGTCTTGTGATGGGAAAGAGAGTGAAAGGAGAGGAAAAAGAGAGAAAGAGGAAGACACAGACTGGGGCAATAATGCCAACCAGACTGACAACCACTCACCCACACACAACTAAAATGCACAGAGTAAACAAAGGTGACAACAGTTAAAAAAAAGAAAAGAAAAGAAAACAACTAAAAAGGAGAACCAAATCTGTGGAGGCTGTGGTAGGAAGTAGAGAAGAGCTAGATGGAGCGGAGAAAAGCAGAAAACCTGTAAGAAGAGTCCAATAAAAGGAAAAAGAGAGAAGAGAAAAGGAAGGAGGAGGAGAGAGTATTTTTTAAATGGTTAAAGAAATAACTGACCCTGTGTTATGCTGTGTGTAGCTCTGACTCGTCCTGTGTGCAGTACTGTCTTAGGGGTCAGGCTGCCCACTAGGAGGACAGGGTTGCCCTAGGCAGAGTGTAGGGCTCTGGAAACCAGCAGTGGTATGTGCAAGCAATGAGAGGGAGCAGAGAGAATCATACAAGCTAAGAGAGAGGTGAAGAAAGCAAAGACAGAAAGAGGAAAGAAAGAAAAAGAGAATAAAGAGAAAGAAGGAAATAAATCCAACTGAGTTCACTAAGGTTGGCTGTGATGGTAAAGAGCAAGGAGAGAGAGAAGGAGGAAATAAAGTATAAAGTAGTAGCTGATCCCTGATTGCTTGGATGAGGGGCCAGAGGGGTTTAGACACTGCTCCAACATGGCAGGTCAGTGTGCCCTTTTAATGCCGGGACCCAGTGGTGCTGGGCAGAATTGCCCTAGTTGACGAGATCACCTTAGAGGCATGACGGAGGTTTCTTCAACGGTGCAGCGCACTGTAGGTGTTTGTCCCAGGTGCCTTGTGTGGTGTACAGCACTCCCACACAGGGCAGGCTGGAGTGCCTCCTGCTATTTGGGTTGATTTGCCCTAAGCGGAGGGAAGTGACCTGGAAGCCTTTAGTGGCATATTAGAGGAGAGAGTGGGAGAGAAGAGGAAAAAGAGGGGAAAAGGGGAAAAAAGAGGGATAAAGAAGAAAGCGAGTAAATAAAAGCCCAACACCAACCTGAGCACGTTGAAACTGAGTGCGGTGGAAAAGTTAGAAGGGCTAGTGAATAAAGTGAGAATAAGTAGAGCAGTGGGTAAGGAGGTAATGATACTTGATCACCTGTCCTTGAGGCCAGAGGAATTCCAACTCTTCCTCAAGGTCACGGGGTCATGGACTTGTAAGGTCTCTCTCTCTGGCCTAAATTCCAACCCCAGTCCTTGGCTCCCCGCGAGAAAAATTTCATGCGGAAAGCCGGGCTCATGATCCAAGTGAATTTAATGAGAGTTAAAAGAAGCTTCAGGTTTTACAAGGCACCCATAGGATTCCTTTGACCATGGGGCCTGGCAGAGACTGCCTCAGGTCATGCAAGGATCTCTCTCCTCCCAGGAAGACGACCAGACCACCCCTCTCCCTTCTGGTTCCTGCCTTTTCAAGGGTTCCCGGGGAGGCTGGTGAAGGACCCCAGGTCAATCCCATTGGCTGAACTGCAATCATCTGGCCCAGGTGGGCTGCTCCAGGTGCAACATCCATCAGAGCCCACGGGCAGGAAAATCCAGCTTTCCTATGCTGGCTCTCCTGGGCATGCATTAATGGACTTTCCCATCCCTGATGTAGGGTTCCACAGATGCTGTGTGAGATTACTTCAAAAGCAAGATCGCGCCCGTGGCCAGGGGTCACTTGGGTGCTGGAGTACCTGCCTTGTGCTGCATGTAGCACTGCAGCAGGGGCTGGGAGGGGGCACTGGGGGGCTCCCTCAGCCCCGTCTAGGGCTCCAAGACCGGCAGGGCCTCCCCAGCTATGTGTAGAATCACTGAGAGGGAAGCTTGTTGTCCTATCTAGACTGCTGATGCTTCCTAGATCAGAGGATTTTCTTTTTTATCCCTCTGGCCAGCTAGAATGAAATTGTCTCCCACAGTCTCTGGGCTACAGCTCAGTGCTGTTTAAGGCTGACACTGCTACAGCGGGTCTTTGTTATGGTAAAAGCTGCCAGGCCCTGTGGCTGAGTTCTGGCATTCCTTAGCTAGGTTGCTTCTTATGCTGATTTATGTTAAGGGACTCCCCTATGTGGTGCTTGGAGCTGAGCAACCAGACTTGGGTTTGAGTTTTAAACCAATCATTTATGTTTCACCCTTAAAAAAAATTCTACTTGTGATGTGCTCAGATTTGGTGGCTGTCAAGCTGACCCCCAGAGGGGGAGATGCAGCTTATCAGGGGGGTTGTTTGCTAGTCGGCCAATTGGAACTAAATTTGCTCCCTGGACTCCCGACTTTCTGCCTTTTTCTCCCACACCATGATCTTCCTAAGGTAATAATATATTTTTTCTTCTACTCTAAATTATGGCTACCCACCACCAACCCCTGACCGTGAGCTCAAGGCATCCAACCGCATGGAGAGCTCAGTGTGGGGTTCCCCTCGTGTCTGAGATTCTGCCCCCTCTCATGGCGTCCACCTGCAGGGATCCCTGCTCCAGGCAAGGGCATATCTGGCACCTGCCACTTCGTCAAAATTATAGTGCTTTAAAGCATTCTTGGTTTGCTTTGTGAGTGGAAATCCCACAAAAGAAGGGGTTCAGGAGAAACCCTGTTACCCTAGTTCTAATTTCAGAACTCCACCTCCCCGTTTCCTTCACCTAATTTCCTATTTTTCTGGTCTGGCAGCAGGAGCTCCAGATAGATGGGTCCTATCTGGTCGCCATTTTCTCTGAATCCCTCCATCTATTTTTTTTACACTCTTAAAAAGTACAAAACATTTACTCTACAAGCGCAAACAGATTTTCAAAAGCAGGGAAAAACCTGAACGTTCAGTACATGGTTCAATCGTCTTTTCATCTCTGTGCCCTAACTATGCTGAGCTCCATGGAACTGCATGGAGGGGAGATATTCTGGCGTCATCGAGCCAAGTGAGTGTTTTGAATTACCTCAAGTGAATATTTGACTGGAAAGCATAGGGTGTAAAAAAACCCTGAAATCAGTTGGTGCACATCCATCACAAAGAACAGGGCCTTGTACTTAAACCTTTTTTCTGAAAATAAGCAGCCATCTAAGTGAGATATCAACTAAGGCCGCCCAGAACAAGCAGCACAGCCAGTGTGATGCCAGGGTGATAAATAATAGAATCTCAATCTGCAGGTATGAACAAGAATCAGAGCTTAAGTTCGGAACACCCAGTTTGCAAAAGGACTCAAATGCACATGCTGGGTGAATTCCCTCTGACCACAGTCCATGGACATGAACAGATACAGTTAAGTTCAAATGTAACACCTGATCATTTGATCTCTTCAGACTAATTTTAATTTGGTTCCAGTTTTTAGTATTTTTCACTTTCTGTTCGATTGAGGTTTTTCTCTCTTTTATCATTGTTAGTTTTTCTTTTCTACTTGTTTCTTGATTTTGTTTTGTATTTTTTTTTTAATACATATGAAATCCAGGAGAGGTAAATCCAGAGAGACACTAACAGAATTAACAATCACCTAGGGACAGGCAGGGAAGATTTGGGGGAGTGAGGGGGGGGCTAACAAAAATGAATATAAAAGAAGGAAATGATGTAAACCTGATTGTGGTGAGGATTACACAAATCTTAATATGACTGAAGTATTGAATGATATATGTGAATTATATGAGAATTAAAATAAAACAAAAGCTGAGGTCAGAGATAGGGCAGCAATTTAGCCCTGAATCTCTTGGTGAAGATTGAATGTCATTTTGTGCCAAGAGCCCATTTTTCCACTCATGAAGTTTGGGGAACCGGCCATGCTCCTTCATCACTTTTCTTACCTCAATAAATGGGTACAGTTCACTCTTCTCCCTTTTCTTCTCTGTCACATACTTTGCAGCAGTCAGGGGAACAGAACTTACAGTCCTGAAAGGGATCCATGAGTGTTAGTCCAGGTAGACTAGAGAAACAAATCCACACTCAGATGTGTATAGGAAAGACCTTTATATACAAGAACAGTTGTATATTGAGAAAGCATTCCAGCCCAACCAAGATCAAGTCCATAAGTCCAATATTAGCCCATGTCTGATATCAATCTATAATGTTCTCTTCAGACTCATGAAACACCTTCAATGACCCCAAATGCAGGAAGATCACAGGTCAGTAGTTGCAAAGTCTTCTGCATCCAGTGGTGGTAGAAGCATCTCAGCTTTGGCAGGGTCTCCATGTGGCTCCTCCAGTTCCCAGGGCATGGGTTCTATCAGTGTGGTGCCATGTGTCTTGTTAGTAGGACATCTCTCAGGGAATGAGCAGAAAGATAGTCTCCTGCCTCCAAGGAGGAAATACCAGATTTCCCAGAACCCTGACGGGAAGGCCAGGCCCACAAAGAGGCCTCATTGGCCATAACCCAATAGAGAGACTAGAGTCTACCCCTTCACTCTTAATCCTCTCAAGTCCCAAATTGACACCAGATTGTATAACTACAACAGACCACCCCTTGTCCATTTGACATTTTCACAAAATTCTTTAGCCGTATATAATTTCAAAACAATAATAGAATCATATCAGTATCTAACAGTATAATATGAAAATGCATACATTTCACTCCGTGCCACCCTCCTTTAAACATAATATTCTGTAAGTGATGAAACAAAAATATCCTATGCTTAACAATTGCAGGTAAGGTACACCCACATATTAATCCTATAATTCTATGAATATATTCCAGTATCTATGAAATCTTGTAAGCTAGCCACTTCACGCCTTTATCTGGCCCATTTTGGCTATCCAGTTTCTCTACTGCCTACTTCCATCAACCCAGTGCTCTGAGGAGACAATCATATTCTTCAATATAAAGAGTCTTCATGCCAGTTGGAACCTTGTGAAGTCCACATCCACAAGAAAGTCAAAGCAGGACAGTTCATCTATACAGTCTGCAGCAGTATATACCAGTGCACAGGCTCAACATTCTTCTCTTCATCTGGTCGGGTTCGGGTCAAGTCAATGTGGGCTCCCTCTCTTGGCCTCACCTCAGTGTCCATTGGTCGCATTGCCTTTAGGCCTTGGCCCCATCACCAATTCTCCACAACTCTAGTCCCCTCAGAGTAGGTCATGGACTTCAAACGAGTCAACCTGCTCTCATCTTCTTCTCTACTGCCTGTAAACCAGGTCCACGAGTGTCAGTGGTCAGAATGAACCCGCTGCTCTATTGCTGCTATTCTGCCACTTTCACTCAACAAGCAGATCCAGGTGGTCACCTAGCAATCATTTCAGGCTTCTACAGGCTCCCTTGAATGTTCAGTACTAGAAAGGAGTTTCTTCAGGCTTTGAGATTTTTTTCCAGTTTCTGACAAAAACCACTATTCAAAATTCAAATATTACAAAAGTTCCCTTTTAATGCACATGAAGCTCTTCCTCACAGTGGGAGCAGTGCACAGAAACGGACCTTGATGCTGGGCTGCTCTGTGCGTGCTTTGGTCAGTTGGGAGCTGCTGATTCACAGATTCACTTCACGTGGATGAAGATGCTTGTTTGCTTCCCCGTGAGTTTATCGCGCTTCAACAGAGAAGAACCCTGTTCTTGGGTTTTGCCTCTGCCTTGCTCCTAGCACCGCTGGAATAGAAAGATTACAAATGATTTTTTTGTTGTTGTTTTAAAAAACAGAAAAGAAATGCCGTGTACCTGTTAGGTAAGTAGAGGCAGAACTGAGGGTGGTCGCTGTGCATGCCAAACCTCCTCCCCATCACAGACAGTTGAAAGCTGCTTCAGGCTGGAAAGATGCACACATTTAGGTCCTTGTGACAGGAAGCAGGTCAACCTGGGCGGGCCCCCATCTAGACCAGGTGGGCTTAATTCAGTCAATGGGGTCAAACAGTACTGTCAGCCATGCCTACCAACAGGGTATGGGTGGGGGCCTCCCACCAGCTGTCATGCAACCCAGCGCGCGTGGGCTGTCCAGTCCGCCCCCACCCCCCACGAGCATATTTGCCTCTTCTATCCTTTATAAAGTCACTTGGATCACAAACTAGGTTTCTGCGTCAATTGGTTCTTGTGTGAAGCCAAGGACAGAGGTACATTTCTCCCAGAGAGAGCCCTCACATAACCAAATCAGATTATAGCCTTCAGTGTTAGGGTTCCAACGAATTTTGGGGGAATATCTCAAGTGGTAGTGGTAAGGACACAACTCAATCCATATTATCTCTTTATTTTGCTCAGCCAGATGCTTGCCCTTTGAGCCTGAATTGTTGCAAGGCTTATTACCCCATCAAGTGTTCCCAGAGCAAGCCCTAAATGGGCAGTAGTCACACACAAGGAAGATTTGCAGGGGACACTGTTAAGAATGATTAATGCTTAAGTGTTCCTTGTCTCCCCAAATGTACCATCTGGCAGAAAATTTCTTAGATCTCTCTCCTGGGAGAGATATACCTCAGCTCTTGAATAACTCTCCTGGTCATAGAAGTCAAATTCCAAGCTTTTCATCCAACATTCATAAAGCTAAATAAATGTTACATAAACCTAAGTTCTCTATCTTGGATAAGACAAAGTAAAACCATGACTTGAGAAGGTTTTCATTGAGGACAGAGACAACTTCAGATATTCTAAGCCTATGAAATTGGTCATGATTCAGGCAACTTGCCAAGGAAGCAGGTAATACCTAGGTGGGAGGTGGAATGAATAAGAACTTGCACTAAGATTCCATTCCATCAGGTGCAGCTGGTGACTTTGGAGGCCCAGAGCAGGCAGTGGGAGAGAGAAGACCAGAGCAGGGGAGGGATGTGATGAGCTGGAGGGTAGAGGGAGGGATTATGTGTTGTCCTGCTGTCACCTCCCACCCCACTGTGACCCTTTAGTGATGTGGGCCCAGGTTTGTGATGCAAGTGGGTTTGAAGCCAGAGGGGACTCAGAGTGCTCAGTTGCCTGAGTGCAACCGCTGTATCCAGAAGATGGAGGAGATTCTCTTTCTGCTGGAACAGAAAAGTGCTTCCTGGCTGACCTACCAATACCCCACCTGGTTCACTGTTTTGACCTTGGGCATCCTGTATGGAGTGGGTTGCTTCTTCCTGGTCCTCCCCTTCCTTCCAAATACTCCACCTGTGCGACCACCCAGGAAAAGGATAAAGGTAAGAAATTCTCAACCCAGCCATAGGAGAGATTGATTTTTCCTTGTTTTATAAATTTTTCCTTTCGTAATTAATTTCCTGATAGGGGAAATCTCAAGAAAGAAGAGACCATCAGCCCTGGCTTTGGAATGTTGATGAGGGCTGGTGCGTCCTTACTCACTGTTAGGACTTTGTTCACTGCATTGGTATCATTTTATCCTTGCCGGCTTATGTTGATTTTCATTATTTCTGTTGGCTTTCCCTGTTTGTGAAGCACAGGAGGCGTGGATGCATCATGATCATGGACACAAGGGTTGACAGAGTTGCAGGTGGAGAGATCTCATGGCAGAGGGAGGGATTGTGAGATCAGCAGTGTGGAGAACTTCCCCATCGGGAAGCTAGGGAGTGAAGGGGGATTGATTTCAAGACGAAGAAATGAAGGAGGCCAGAGGGGACAGAGAGCTTTAGACCTGACTGTGATTACACAACTCCTTTTGAAGGCAATTTAACCATGGAGGGGGGGGGGGTGTTGTTCTAAAATGGATATGGTAATCATTGATTGTACCATTGCCCTTGATCTGATTGAACGACTGAACTATTGACTCGTATGATATGTAAATCATTTGCCAGTAAGATGAGCATTCAAAAATATTTCTCTTTGAAGATCTCAGACCTCCCATCTCTAGTTGTTATAGAGGGCAATAGGTAAAAATCCCCAATATAGTGACGCAGTGGCTAAGGACTAGATGACTAGACATTTCAAAGGGCAGCTCTCATCACTGGGTCCTCAGTCTCTTTCCTTGAGCTCCAGTCTCTGGGCCAAGGCTCCTTTTCTGTCTGGGCTAATTGAGAAAGCATGGCTGACCCCGGGGAGGAAGTGGTCAAGGGCTGGCCCAGAGCTTCAGCCTCCATAATCAAAATCTTGCCCACCAGAACACTGAGTGCTGAGAGTGTGTGCTCTCCGTGAGCAGAGGAAGGCTGACGGAAGAAATGCACTCTAGGTCTCACACAGAAGCTGGTTTCTGGGCTTTAGTCATTCCATGGAGATTGTCATTCTTCTAATCACCAGTAAATGCCTGCAGTTTGTCACAAAGAACAGACGCAGGATTGGATTCCAGCCTGACTTCCTCTCTTGTGCCCCAGCCTCAGGTGGAGACAAGGAGAAGCAGCAGGTCAAGGGACAAAGGTGACGCTCTGAAAGGTAAGGTTCTGCCCATTCAACCAAGCTCTGTAAGCTCTCCTGTCCCCTCCTCTGCAGGATGCCAGTGGCAACAGCCCGTCTCTCTCAGGTAATAATCCTGAACAAAAGGATACTGTGGATGGAAACAGAACCCAGATATTTCCCAGATGTACAGGAGGGGCCTAGGATGGGATGAAGGCTGGCCAAGGTAGGACCCAGTAGGGAGCAGTGGGGGTGTCAGGAGCAGATTCTGGTGGATTTGGAGGTGGAACATTGAGGGGTAACTGCGATAAGCTGTGTAACTTTGCCAAGGTTCAGATTGCTCACTGAGACCCCACAGACAATATTGGAAACCGATGCTCCTTGAAATGCCAAAGCACCTCCTGCCCGTGGGAGTAAGCTATCATTTGACCTTGAGCTCTGGAGAGTCCAACGTCCTAAGTGCACAGCCCGTGTGACATTCCTTTCGGTCCTCTGGGAGGGCTGCACCATAACGGTTCTCTTGATTTCCAGTTTTCCGAAGCTTCCTGCAAGAACTATATGGCGCTCAGAACCTGCGTTTCTGTCTTAGGCAGAAGTAAGTAACCTTCCTGCTTCACCGCGGGGTGCATCTTCCAACCAGGGTGCCTGTGTGGCCTCGGGCTGCAGAGCAGCTGGGATGCGCTGGTTTGGGGGACACTTTCAGGGATGGGCAGAGAATGACAGGAGTCCCGGGCAGTGGGGTGGGGCAGGAAGAGCAGGCCATCAAGGCTTGGGGAGGGGCTGAGCTTGCACCGACCCTTGCTAGCCTGCTAGGTCTCTTGCCCCTTCAGTCCTGGCTGTAATCTGGTCCTTCTGTCTCCTGCAGCCACTTGGGAAACCCACTTGACACTGGCAGCTTTGGTCAACAGAAAGCTCAAGCCCTCTCTGGTAGCTGGCGAAATACAGGTACGGCTGAAGTCCACGTCGGTACGCGCGCCCCACACGGTTCTGCGGCTCATCCATTCCGGACACCTAGGTCTCAGAACTCCACCCTTCCACGGGCCCAGATGTGCATCTCAACTTCTCATGTCTTACCCGCCTTGAGTCAATCACCAGACTGCGCACATTCCCATGAACCTGACAGTCTTTCACCCACACCACTGGCTCTTCCCTCACCCAGTGCCAAACCCCCGGATTCAAAGGCCTACCTGCAGCCTCCAAGCACTCTCTGGGACTCACCAGCCACGCACCCCACAGGGAATCATTCTCAGAATGACTTGTTGGCAAGGCCCAGGCAGAGCCCATCTCCACACAACCGCTGCTCCACACCTGCCATGGCAGCCATCACAAGTCAGGATCCCACAGGCCTCCCTACTGCCTCCCCACCCCAGTGTTGGGCAGCTGCCAAGAACTTACAGCTTCCCTCCTTGGAATACTTTGGGTCTCTGAAAGAGCACTCTACCTGGCACCCCCAAGAAGACACCTTTCGGGAAGGACCCACAAAGAGGCAGGGGGAAGTAGGGAGGCCCACCTTGCTCAACCCCAATGTCCACAAGCTGCTGGAAATAGAAATCACAAAGGCAGAGAAATGGAATATTTGGGAAGAAAAAGGAAAGGGTGTATCAGAATACCATCTGCAGGCCTTAAGTATGTTGAAGGCACTCGATGGGGAGCAGATCACTGCACCTCCCCAGCCCTTCTGGAATGCCAGCATCAAAGCAGAGCAGATACCCAGCCCTCAGAAGCATTTTCCACAAAAATTCAGTGAGTTTTTCTGGGGTCTACCTTTTCTGCACAGCGAGTCTCTGGCAGCTGCTCTCAGGGTCTCTGGATCCACCCTAGAGTTTCCCACTGTCTTATTTAATGAAATTCCTAATGCCTTACCAGCTCAAATGCAAGCTAAAGAGTACCCACTCTTGTTGCAACGTCACTCCTTGCCCTACACTGAAGGCCGATTCCAACTTTTACTTCCAACTGCATGCCAAGCCCAGGCCCCACCGCCGGCTACAGTCCTGACTCCGCCCGGTCCACAGCCCCGTGGCCCACTCGCAGTACCTTTTCCTCCTCCTCACAAGAGTCCCTGTGATGAATCCTGTCTTACCGTCCACACTAAGTCCCAATCACGCATTCCAAATTCACTTCAACAGCTGGAAAGCCATTTTTTAAAGAAACAACAGGAAAGTGAGAGTTCTTTACCCTTTATGATACCACCACCCCAGGAAGCTTTTTGTCTTCGCAAACCCACTCATCCCCAGGACAATCAGAAGGTCCAGACCCCAAAGACAGACCCCAAGCTTCCTGGCTGCTTGAAGCAATCGGAGCTCCACCGCCAAGAGAACTTCCCTCAATTGCAGGGGCCCCTCGGCAATGGGACTCTTGAGTCTGTGACACTAAAGCAGCCTCAGGAAAAATGGCCAGGGACTTGTCTGGATATGAAGCAGCCCGAATGCTCCTGCTCAACACCTGGAGACAAGCAGGGGAAGAATGTAATGAAGACGGTGTCCCCAGGAAGATGCACACACCCTGGACCGTCGCTTGCGTGCTGCAGAGCCGGTGTCCAGCTGAGGAACAACTCGGTCAATGGACAAGGGAATTACTTGAGGAAAATATCCAAATGTAATCTATCTCTCTGTGGATCAGGAAACTACTGCCCAAAAGGAACTCCGGGAGCCGACTCAAAGGAGTTAAGTGATTTGAGGATACACAAGGGGATTAACGCAGGAACTTACACCCTAAGGGGTCCAAATAAAATCCTACTGGAAAACACCCTGAATGTCCACATGTGCAGGAAGGTGGAGCAGATTAGAAAGGATCAGATCCCTGGCATTGTTTGCCGTTCATGTCTTGCGACCACGCACGCTTTGTCTATTTCCCTGACCCACCCACATGTTGTCAATGTGGCCTCCTGGGGAGAGCTGGAAGATCTGAACACAACGCAGAGCCTTTCCTTTCTCAGCCCGGGCACTCAACAGGTGCTGGACTCGCATATCGTAAGGCTCCAAATGAGGCAGAGGTGGTGCATGCCTCTCAAAGTCCTTGAGCCCACAAACCTCTGTAGGACAAGAAAAGACAACGCAATGTCCTTTCCAAAGTCCACCTGCTTAGCCACCCCTAAGTATTGAACTAACCTAGTAACTGAGGCTGCCAAGGTCCTGGGAGAACCCTGTCAGGCAGACTGGGGAGAGAGAGTGACCACAAAGAAATCAAGCCCTACCCTGGAGAGTCCTTTTGCTGATTGCTCCCCTACAGAGGAGCCTGTTCAGGGAACCCCAGCCTACCCCCCACTTGATAATGACAGTGGATGCTCATTGGCCCTCAGGCAGCCGTTTCCAGCCTTCATGCCCAGTATCCTTGGCAGAACCTTCCAGAATGAAAGTGTCCTGAGAGAGAGAGCCTAGAGCAAACCTCAAATCCAGTACTGACCAGCAAGGGGTCAAGGAAAGAGGGTGCTAGTTGTGCCCCAGGAGGCCCCAGATTGGAAGTGAACTCTGAATGTCCATCTTCAAGAGCCAAAGAGACAGGGTTGGTGGTGGTCAAGAAGTCCTCTTAAATAGAGCTAGACGATAGAGACACTTTCAAAACCAGTGTGCTGGCAAAATCTCAAACCAATGATGTGGACCCGGGGGTACTTCGAGGCTCTAGGATGTAGTAAATGTTTCCTGCTACCTGGAAAGTGTGCTCCAGTTCCTGAAAAGCCAAGCCTTACAGCACGAGTGTGCAGTGAGATTAAGCTCCAGGTGGAGGTAGAGGCAGAGGACGGTTCTCCATGCTGTCCTGTTGACGGTCTCCTTCAGGACTGCACCACTGATGTGCTCACTGCCACCAATGTTTTGCCTTCTCAGGTGGTCCATTGCCGCCCCCAGCATTTGTTCACTGGGGATAAGCCAATATGTCAAGGGCCAAGTGGCTTCGTGGTGGCTAGAGCAAGTTACTTGGGGCAGCAGAAGCTCAAAAGCCCTAACCTTCAGGACCCCTCGACAAGGAGAAGGAAGGATGCTGTTCCCACTGACAAGAGGGAGACTCATAAATGGCCCAATCCAGAAGAGCATGGAAAAGGATTAGCGGGAAGAGGCATCTCCCAAGTCTGTGGGTTAAGCCAGCCTGTGCAAGACAAGGCATTGGCTGAGTGCCTTGAGATCAAGTCCTCACAGCTCCCACCAGAGAAGGGACAGCTTCCTGCTGAGGGCCACAGCAAAAAATGGAGGAAGCACTTTGTCCAGTGGATTTGCTCCAGCAAAAAATCTACAGGACACGGTGATCCTTTGCAAAAAGGAAAGCCCGTATTACCCTGTGGTCACAGCCTTGGGCCCCTTCAAAGACAACCAGTGTCTCCTAACAAGGTCACGGAGGCTCAGGTGCTCACGACAGATGTTGGCCAAGTCCTAGAGGGGACACCAGGCTGTCATCAGGAGTATCTTGCGTCAACATTATGTCCACGAAAAGAAGCGCAGACCTCAGTTAATGGATGTTCCTCCAGCTGCAGGGCTCCTTTCTTTGTAGAACACAGGAGAGTGGCAAGTGTGAGACCCTGCCTCCACCAGGCGATACCTGACTGCCAGAGCCTTCCCACCATGAGCACCTGTATCAGGGATGTATTCACAAATTTCTGTCCGTTCAGGGGATTCAATATCAGAAGCCACACTCAGGCATTGCCCCCCAGGGTGTTTGTGTGCCCAGTCAGCTTGCAGCAGCAGAGGCGGAGGAGGTGGGCTTACTCCAGTTACCCTTACCACTGCCCACGTCACTGTCTTCGAGAATATGTCTTATCTGGCAAATTAGAAGACGCTTCTTCTGCTCTGATTAGTAGGAAAGTATCCATGCCAGCCACTTTAGCCTGTTCTGCACAGGCTAATGGCTTCTCTCAGCCATGATATTCATTGTTCCATAATAGAGATTTTCCCCCTCCTACATCAAAGTGTGACTTCTGTGCTGCATGGCGGGATCTAGAGGGGGTGTCATGTGTGTTAGTCTGTGTAGACTAGAGAAACAAAATTCACACACTCATATTTTATGAGTTTTATATAAAGGTTAAGTGAACATTGAAAAGCATCCCAACCCAGTTCAATCTAAGACCACCAGTCCAATAGTATCCCATGTGTCTGACACCAATCTACAAAGTCCTCCTCACAATCCAAAAACACACGGGGAGACAATGACTGCAGGAGGAAATTGTAGTCCGTGCGCTGGCAGGTTCTCCATGAGGCTGCTGCAGAAACCAGGGCTGCAACAGGGTAGGTCCATGCGGCTTCTCCTCAGGGATCTCCCAGGAAATGAGTCTTTCCAGCTGCTTTAGGGACCTAACAAATGCATATCCACCCTGGTGGCACTATCAGAGAGCAAGAGACCAGAAAGGCTAGGCTCACAGAGCCATTGATCTCCCTGCCCTTCAATTAACCCCACATGAGTTCATTGACGAGGTTGGCATAATATACCTTTAACTATGTTAGATACTGCGTCTCCTTCTCTGAGTGCTAGCTCTGACTTCTCAAAGGGCAGGGCTCTGGAGGAGGTTTTCAGCAGTGTTTCCCACCCACTTCCATCCCAAGTTCTTCATTTTGCACCTCTTATGATTTATGGTAACACCCCTACTGTGAAAACCTCAGAAGGTCCCAACACAGTGAAGAATGTTCCCTGGTGCCATTACTTTGTCTTCAACGTTATGTGGCTGCAGTTGATAGGTTTTGAGAGGCGCAATCCAGCCAAGAAATTCCATCGAGGGTCCAGAAGAGGTTTAGACCAAAGTAGCGTCTCATGGTACCAAGCAGGCATGAGACATGTGGCGGCCTGTCTAAGTCCCACATGTGCATTTGATGAAGGCTGCCAAGTTTGGCATGGAGGTTCCGCCTCAATACACCTGTCACAAAATGTGAAATGACATCTTTTGCTACCTTTGCCTCTCTCCCAGCCTAGGGTAACCTCCAGGATGGAAGTCCCAGGTCTGACACATGTGGGTGGGAACTGCTAGGGAGGCTGCCAGCGGGGGACTCTGCTCACCCACTGCACCAAGGGAAAATCCGGTTCACAGCTCACATGCCTTCCTCTGTATATAAACCCGGAGAAGGAGCAACAGCTTAGGCTGAGTGGTACAGGATGAGCGTCTGTGTAATAACCACTAATGGTTAGGCACCATGGACACAGGGTAGGGAAGGATACAGTGAAGAAGAATATGAAGCGTTGGACGTAGCAAAGGGGGCCAAAGAGCATGAGGATCCCCAGAAATGACGCAAGACACAAGCGGAGCTAACACAGGCTTACAAAGGGGAATCGGCCAGGTGCTTCACCCCAGCTTTAGCTAGCTGCCCCCACAGCAGAACTTTATCTCCTACAGAGAGCACTGGGTTGGATAGCAAAGGCACAGCTTTCAAGCAGGGAAGGTTACTTTCTCAATACTATCTTTAGTGGGGCGACAAACTGTTATTTTACTTGATTTCCATCTCCTGACTGGGGGAAGGATGAGTTGATAGCCAGGGTGGGGTAGAGTGGGGATGAGTCAATAACAGGGTGCCAGGACTCAGGAAACATGACCCCAGGCTTTTGGGCTTCACACATGCATACACACACGCGTCCGCGCTCTAGGAATGTTCTCACGAAACATGACCCCAGGCTGGTGGTCTTCACATGCACACACACGCGTGCGCACACACACACATACATGCTCTAGGAATGTTCTCAGCAAACATGACCCCAGGCTGGTGGTCTTCACACACACACACACACACACACACACACACACACACGCACACACACACACACGCTCTAGGAATGTTCTCAGGAAACATGATCCCAGGCTGGTGGTTTTCACACACACACTCACGCGCACACTCTAGGAATGTTCTCAGGAAACATGACCCCAGGCTGGTGATCTTCACACACACGCACACACACACACACACACACACGCGTGCACGTGCTCTAGGAATGTTCTCCGGAGAGAGTGGCTTCTAAGGACTGAGTGCTGCAAAGAAAGTCACAACTGGGAGCAGCCTTCCCTTCCCCTAGAGACTCCTGGGAAATCAGGATGTGCACGGAGATTAGACATCACCTGTCTTGATAAGGGAAACCAGTTCAATAGTGGTCAGTGTTTCCTCTGTGCTTCTAACACAGGGTTTTATTTCCTGGGCACCAGATTATAGAAGAAGGCAGGAGGGCCCCCCAAAATATGATTAGTTGATCCGCTAGAGTAAATTCTCATGTGCTTAAAAGAACACCCCTGGTGGGCCAGGGTTTACTGTTTACTGAACTAAACAGTAAAGGATGGCGAGGAAGACATCCACTGAGCCTTGACCTCCATGCCTCAGTCAGGACACCAAGTGTGTGTGTGGGGTGGGTGGGGACTGACACCAGTGGTGGAGGAGGGAAGTGGACATAGGCCCCAGAGACTGCTGGTACAGCAGCATGATGTTGTTTCTGGAGTCCTGATTGTGCCAAGGCAGCCTCTGGAGTGACTGTGGCAGTAAAAAATCAGATTCTGGATCTGCAGAGCCTGGATCTGGGGCCTCTTGGGTAGCAGGTAGCTTGGGTGTGTTCCTAGAGAGAGTGAAGAGCTGGACACCGGACTACCCGCTGCTGAACCCTACCGTTCGTGCTAGGTAAGTGCACGGAGATGGAGAGAAGACCCTGAAAGAACAGCAAGGGGTGCATGGACCAAGCCCCTTCCCTTTCCCCTGCCACCAGGTCCTCTTATATGGTGCTGTGAGGTCAAACAAAGGGAAGCCCACTCAGACCTGCAGAGACCTCAGCGAAACAACTGCCCCCCACCCCCCACAATTCAGCAGACATCTCACAAGGACACTCACACATACCCGAGAGAGAAACCTCACACACATACTTCCTTGGAGACTTCCAGAGAGACTCAGAGGCCTCGCACAGAGACTTCATATGAAGTTCTCAGCATCCTTTATGGAGACTTCTCAGAGACCCCACAGGGACCTCACACAAAGCCCTCCCACATAGCTCACTGCCAGCACGGGAGAATTAGCAGCCGCTGTCCACCCCTGAGCTCCTGGAAACTTTCACACATTGTCTGCAGTGCCCCCCATGCTTGTGCATCTTTGTCCTCATAGCCTTGCTTGGGAACAACAGAATCACAAACTGCACGTAGTTGTGTGCAAATTTTTTCCACTGAAACGTTTTCACTAGCCTGAACTCTGAAGTGTAGTTTACAATTGAAATACAAGTAAAACTGCCAACACCAAATGAGAGTGTGATTTTAGATGGTGTGCAGTCAAATGTCGTACGCCACACTTTTACTTTTGCTTCGGACAAATTCTCTAATTGGTGGGGAAGTGACTGACTACTTTGGAAGCAACAGAACAGTCCATCAAATGGGCTTCAGGACTCAAATATATAAATAGACATCTGATCTGAACTCAAACTCATTCCCCAAGGGGCTCATGAACCTAATTTTTTTGGAAGAGTGAAGGAACCCACATGAAAATAACAAAATGTACATCACATTGTGTCTGTCTGGCTTAATTTCTCAATGAAACAGCTGTCATATCTGAAGATATTCAGGGCAACATTCCTTTTATAGCTCTGTCGACATAATTAATATGATTTTTCTGTGAAATGTAATATTTCTAAGTTATGCAAAGTCCTAATGTTTATCTACCACAACAAACTGATAATATTTCGAAGGATGAAGAAATAGATCAAGAAATAATAATTAATGAAATACACATTTTCAGGTAGTACCATTTACAATAGCCAAGCGTAAATGAAAATATCTATATCTATACTTGAATAAAAAAACAACAGATTTATATGAGGAAAACTACAGAAATTACAAGAAATCAAGAGTGACCTCAGCAAATGGGATAATATCCCATGCTCCTTGACCAGACGACTCAATGTAGTACAGTTATCAGTTCTACTCAAGGCACTAGACAAGTTTAATTCACTCCTGATAAAATTACCCTCATCTTTCTTCAAAGAATTGCAAAACCACTGATTACTAACTTCATATGGTAAGGGCATAGGTCAGGGGTTGAACCTACAAACTTCTCCTTGGTAGAAAGATAAAACTGTTCTCATAAAAGACTTGTAGGCTGGCTTTGAGTTGGAATTTTGGGGTCATTTAGGATTTTTTTGTGGCATGTGATTTTTAGGGCTTTAAGGTCATTTGGGGTCATTTAATTTTTTTGCGCATTAGGGTGGTTTGGGCTTTAAGGGTGTTTTATAAGGTTTAAGGGAGTTTTTATGGGATTTAGGGGTGATTTTTTGGAGTGTATAGGTATTTTTTAGCAGGTAGGGGTGTTTTTAGTGATCTTACAGGGTTTCTTAGAGATTTTAGGGTATTTTAAAATATTTTATGTGTTTTTCCCCAGCATTTTATGTTTTGTTGGGGCTTTCATGTTGTCTTCAGGGCATTTATGTGGTTTTGGAAGTTCATGGTTTGGGAATCTTCTAGGGATATGATTTGGAAGTTCCACATGTTTTGGGAGGCATTTAGTGTGTTATTTGTGGCTTCAGAGTGTTATTTGAATTTTAGGGAATATTATGGCTTTTCAGACATTTTAAGGCTTTTAGGGTGATTTTAGTGTTTAAGGGTGTTTATTAGGCTTATATGTGTTTTTATGGCTTTTAGTGTTTTGTTAAAATTTTAGGGTGCTTCTTAAGGCATTAGAGTGTTTGGGGGGATTAGGTTTTGGTTTTCAGGGCTTTAGGGTTTTGTTGGATTATTTTTTGCTTTCATGGTGAATTCATGTCTATTAGGCTGTTGGACTTTTACAGGGTTTTATAGTGCTTCGGGTTGCTTTGTAGGGATGTTCTTGGGGTTTTAAAAGACTTTTAGCGTGTTTTTAGGGCTTCACGTGTTCTTTATTTTGCGTTTTAAGGCATTTGCATAATATTAGGGCATTTATTATGTTTTCGGGACGTAAGGAGTTTTTTTTAAGACTTATGGCGCATTAGGGTGTTTTAGAAAGCCTTTTACCATGTATTTAATGGTCTTAAGATGTTTTAGAGGGTCTTTAGGGGTGGTCTTAGCATTTTAGAAATATTTTAGACGTTTTAGGGTTTTTAAGGCATTTATAGTGTTTTTACGACTTTTAAGGTGTTTTTAGAACACGCCTGACAGGTACACACTATTTCAATCAGGCTCTGGTTAGTGCCTCTCAATCAATTGGTGACATGGGAGTCTGGATAATGGATTACCTTTACTCTGCAGATGAGAAAACTCACTCAAAAAGACACAGGTGTTGACCCACAGGCACACAACTGGTTAACAACAAAGACATATTCACAACCAGTGTTGGGAGCCAGAGCCCTAAGCCCCACATACCTGTCCCCAGCCGAACAGTCAATCTATCCTGAACCATCAAATGATCTGAGCAGATCCTCCCACCCAACTCACCTTCCCATGCCAAATATTTTATTTCAGAAGGTGGCAGTGAATCTGCAGCTCTGAGAGAGGGACATATCTGATCGGAGCACATGGAGCAGATGAAGGGGGAGGAGGGGAATGTGGAGCACATCCTGGCACACCAGGACTTGAGGATGATGTTCCCACTCAGAGAATCCAGTCCACATAGAAGACCACATGGCCAGCCCCACGATGAGACAAGACACCCCTCAAAGACCCATAGCCTTAGAGGGGACAACACTGAAGACACAGTGTGGGAAATGCGCCCGAACTAATCCTGCCACACCGAGGCATAACACTAAGGGGGTACAGCAGAAGAGCAAGAAAACGAAGCATCAAGGTCCCCAGGGAATGCCAAAGGATGACTTTGAGGCCAGTACTTGGTACACCAACAGACTGGACTGGAAAACACTCTTAAAGGCCAACAAACCGACCTTGAACTAACGATGAGCCACTTCTTTCTTGTTGAGTTGTTTTCATTCATTGTCATTGGATTTTGGTTGTTTTGTTGCTTTTAGTGCTTGGTTTTGCTCTGTCTTGTTTTGTGTATGTTATTACATCTACAGGTCTGTCTAAATAAGATAGGCTGGACGAACAATCTGGAGGAGAGAAAACAGGACCAACACTTCTGGGGAGACATGGGAGAGAGGGAGGTGTGGGGAAAGGTAGTGGTGTTAAGAAACCCAGAGAAAAGGGAAGAACAGGTGATGCAAATCAGTGGTGAGGGGGATGTAGGAGGCCTGGTAGGGAGTGATCAAGGGAAATGGAACCAATGGAACCAAGAGGAATTACTGAATTACTGAAGCACAAATGAAAAGTGAGCATGGCAGTGGGCCCAAGAGGCAAATCAAAGGGAATAGAAAAGCAAGCTAGGAAGCAAGGGTCAATTATAGAGGTTTAAAAAAAGGCATGTACATATTTAAATATATGAGCATGGGGAAATAGATCTATGTCCCTATATTTATAGGTTTTGTATTAAGGTAGCAGATGGACATTGGGCCACTGCTCAAGGACTCCCTCGTTGCAAAAATACTGTTCTATTAAATTGGCATTCTATGATGCTCACCTTCCCTACACGATCACTGAACACAAAGCAGGTACATAAGCAAATGTGGTGAAGAAAGCTAATGGTGCCCAGCTATCAAATATATAGCATGTGAGGTCTTAAAGGCTTAAAGGAAAACAAGCGCCCATCTAGCTCAGAAGAAACAAAGCCCACATGGAAGAAGCACACCAGCTTGTGTGATCATGAGGTTTTGAAAAGATTTGGTAGCAGGCATCATCAGAACAAAAAAAATCTTATCATTGCGAATGAGCGGGGAGTGCTGGGTACAGACACAAAGCCCATTTACAGTCCTCTGGACATCCCTAACAGAAGGGTGTCAGGGAGGAGATAAACCAAGACAGGTACCAGATAATAACGATGAAACACAGCTTTCCCCTAGTTCCTACATGTTTCCTATCTCCCACTATCATGATCCCAATTCTAATTTACAAATCAGGCTAGACTAGAGAATGTACACTTGGACAGATAGGAACAGGAAACATGGGGAATCCAGGGTGGATGAGCCCTTGAGGACCAGTGTTATGAGTGCAGACTCGGGAAGGGTGGAGGGAGGGTAGGTTGGAAAACGGAAACCGTATACAGGGATCTACATTTAACCTCAACAGAAAAGTGGGTGAAGGAACATCAGACAGTGCAAGATATGAGAAAATAATTAGTAAATTATCAAGGGTAGCTCGAATGGAGGGGGAAAAATGAGGAGCTGAGGCCAGGGGCTTGGGTGGGGTGGAGAGTGGATATTTTGAGAATAATGAGGGCAATGAATGTACAAATGTGCTTTACACAACCGATGTATATATGCATTGTGGTTAGTGTTGCATGAACAATTTAAAAAAAGGTCTGGACAGAGGGCACATGCAAGGATGATCTCAGGCTGGATTAGATCAGCAAAATCACCTCCTGGAGTTGCCTCACCCTGTGTCTATTCCTGAGTCAGGCATGAAGCTTAGGGCCCATAGTCCCAGGAGCTGGACAGGGAGGGAGGCGGGGTTCTGAGGTCATTCCATAGGGGCAATGGCCCTCCTGTCCTGCCGGGCCCACCCTCCTTTGTAATCCTGCTGGCTGGAGCACGGCTTTCATGGAGTCCACACCATGGGAGCTCTACTACTCATGGGGGATTGGCAGGAAGCCTCTGCTTATGCGCACACACCACCACCTAGCTGGAGGATCTCTGTGAACAAAGCCTGAGGCAGACAACAAGCCCACTAATTGATGCTGTAAGAGATACAATCAGCATCCAGAAACCTGCAACTGGGAGTAAGAGGCAGCATACTTGGCCCCAGCCACTCCCACTGCCATCTTCAAGGAGTGACATTCTAAAGCAGAGGGTTTTCAAAAGGCACTGCCAGGACTGTGGAATGAGCAGCTCATTTGTGGACATGGATACTGTGTGATCCAGAAGTATTACCTCTTCCTTTCCATTCAGGTGAGACAAAAAAAAGTTCCAAATAGAAAGCCATGCATCTAAACAGTATCCAATAGCCACTCATGTGCAGTGCTGCTGCCTCCAAAGAGCTTTCCTAGGTTTTTCTCTCTGTGGACAGATATACCTTGGTCCTTGGCTCTGCATGAGAAAGAATTCACGCCAAAGCCAGGTTTGTGATCCAATTGTGTTTTAGGAGAGATAGGGAGGCATGGTAGGCAACCCTGGTGGACCCCAGTGGCTGAATTGAATTTACTTGGCCTAGGTGGGTCAATGTGGGTGCAGCACCCACCCAGGTGTACCTGGCCTTCCTGACTGGAAACCTGGACCTCTGAGCACGCTCGGTGTGCCACTCTTTCCTGGGTGGCTAGCTTGGCCCTCTGAGCATGTATCATGGACAACCTAGTCCCTATGCTAGCTACCTAAAATTTACACCCTGAAGAGATATGGACCCAAATCTTTGGGGTACAAGGCGACGACATCTTTAGGTCCTTCCTGCTGCCAAAAGGGTGAAGTGGGGCTTTGGGTCCATACCCTTTCTACTCTGCTGGGAGGGGTTGTCCATTCAGGTCTAGGATGGATAAGGTTGAGGTGGTCCAGGAGATGGTGGTCCTAGAGGTGGCACACTTGGTTCAGAGGGCTTGGTAACTTGAGAACTTCTGGAAAAACAAACAAACGGACAAGAGGGTGAACAGTTTAACTGAGACAAGGCTAGGCTTGTGAGGTGGCAGTGCCCTTGAAATTAGGTGAGTGTCACAGGAAACAAAAAAAATCTTAGGATTATCAGGCATGTGTGTTTGTTCGTTCTAAGTATAGGCACGGGAGTAAAAGCATCCACAATTTCCCCTATGAGGGTACAGGGTTTGGGAACTACTGGGTGCACTGAGATCACTGTTTCATTTATGATCCTAATGTTTGGACCAACTGCTAAGAATCATGCTTCTATTTAATCCTATTATCCCTCAATTATTAACTTTGGTCAAACAAATTTTGTTTTCATTAATTACTTTCATAGTTATCTATCTATCTATCTATACACACACATTTAATTGAATGGAATGAAAAGGTCATGCGTTATAGCGTTAAATTGTAATATTGGAATACTACAGCGGGAGTCAACAGGGATCAAAAGAAAGTAAGTGTCTGAGTCATTTTTAATTTTCTTGGCTTCAAATTGAATAAAAGACTTGTAAATTACCCAGAGACCAAATTCCCATGGTGCCTCCTACAACGGGTAGAATGTTCAGGGATGTTTCAGGGCTGGGAGATTAGTAACCCCTAAGTCCAGGATCCCTTAGGGCAGGGGTCCTCAAACTGTTTACACAGGGGGCCAGTTCACTGTCCCTCAGACCGTTGGAGCACCAGACTATAGTTAAAAAAAACCAAACTATGAACAAATTCCTATGCACATTGCACGAATCGGCTACTAAGTAGGACATGCAGAGGCAGCAAAAACACCCTGAGGGTGGGATAAATGTCGTCAGGCCACATGTGCCCCACGGGCCACAGTTTGAGGATGCCTGCCTTAGGGGGTTCCTGGGTGCACTGGGGATGAAGGTCTCTACTGCTCCTCAAAAGGAGAAATGCTGTAACTTCTGGCATTTCGGCCCACTTTCCAATCACTTTACAAAACTGTTCCAGGTGAATCAGGGTTAGAAGGGAAAGTGTACCATTCTCTGGCCACCATTCTCCTTTCTCAAATAAAGTTGCATAGTGTATCAGCTTTTGTTTGTCTAGCCTCTGTGTCAACTCTATCCCAATTGGACAGGATTCATGCAAGGGGGCAATTCCTGAGTATGAAGCTGCTAAGTCCCATCTAGAAAGCACAAAAGAAGGCTATGTAGAGCTTGCTGCCTCAAGGTCAATAAACCCCACTTGAGAGCGAGCCCTTTATTGCCCTGAATCTGTTGCCTCAGGAAGATGCCCCAGCAAGAAGTAAGGGATCAAAGACAACTCACTGAGGTCGACTTTAAGTCCAACCATTATTCTAGACAAGCTAGGAGAACCACTGCTTGGAATGGCCCCACGGCCCTCCAAGATGCCTGCTGGCGGGAGCAGACTCTCAAATCTCTGAAGGGAAGGGGCATCTGGAAGCTCAGGGAACCTTAAGGGAATTGGAATTTCTGTCTGGAACATCGTGGCAGTGGAACTGTGTAGTAAGAGCTTTCCCCAAAAGTGCCTTAAGCAGCAACACTGAAAGCCTAAAGGTAACAGTTACACAGGAAGGGTTCCATATGCCATTGGCCTAAGCCTGGGCCACGGAAAACCAGCCTGTAACAAGGAACAAACCTACACTGGTAGAACACTAACACTATAACGCCTCAAGTTTTAAATTCAGGAAATAATTTTAAACATTTTTATTCTTTACTTTCATAGTTATCAATATGTATATATGGCATTCAAATATATAAAACGTGCAATGTTTTTGAAATGTAACCAAATTGTCACATTGATAATTTATAAGTTTGGTACTAGATAAGTTTCAATTAAATGTTATAAAAATGTTGTGCTGGGCATTATAGGGCTAAAGCAGCTTGTTTGAAAAGCCAGGAGAAAGGGAATGGAGGGGAAAAGGGAAATATTTGGCTCCCAGGACAAGGCAGGGCTAACTCCCAGGTCTATTCAACCAGCTCCCTAGGCAGTGCCCTTCCACATGTTTGGGCTGGTGGGCACCATCTTGGCCAGGGTCACAGGCCCCGTTTCCCCATGGCCACAATGGCGGCTATATAGGATCTCTGGGAAAAGCTTAAACAGCCTTGACAAGAGTGAAGCCATTATGAGCTGACAGAAGGCACCATGTAAAGTAAATAAAGTAGCTATGAACTGTAAATGAACTAGCTGATATAGGGGAGGTAGGCTGTGCAGATGTGCCCAAGGGAATGTCCCAAAGGATATGGATGCTCAGAAGATTCGCGAGAGCGACCAGAGCAGTCTTTGTTCAACTAAGAATGACTAACTGCAACACCCTGCTTCTCTACTCTGCCTGCTTGCACACCTGCACATTGCAAAAGTATAAAAACCTTTGGACAATTAGACTGGGGCTGCTCAGGAAAAAAAACTTTTTCTGTTGAACTTGCCAGCGGTCGGAGTAGTTTTCTTTCTGGGAATGGAGAGTGGCTACAACATTTCGAGGTGCACCGAGATCCAATTGCCACTGTCTGGGCTTGCTTAGAAAGGAAACCTCCTTAACAGGAGTGCTCTCCCCAGAACTACGGATTTCTGATTTCTCTAGGCCAGGGGTCCTTAAACTCTTTAAACAGGGACCAGTTCACTGTCCCTCTGATCAGTTGGAGGGCCGAACTATCGTTTCAATAAAACTATGAACAAATTCCTATGCTTCCTGCACATACCTTATTTTGAAGTTTAAAAAAAACACACAAACAAACGGGGCACAAACACTCGGCGGACAGGATCAAGGTCCTCGGCTATCCGCATGTGGCTCACAGGCTATTGTTTGAGGACCCCTGCTCTAGGCGCTCACAAAGAGAATGTAGTTTCAGCCCTAAAGCCTGGAGACTCCGCAATTTGTTTAAAGGTGATTGGACAGAAGGAGTTCCTGATTTGCCCATGCAAGACTCGTTTTCCCTTCCCCTATTTCTCAGAGTTCATAGTTATGTTTATGGGGAACCAGGACATCCCTATCTGATCCCTAAAATTGATGCGTGGAATGACATTGCCACTAATAAGCCAGCATAAACAAAAGACTTACTTCCTCCTGCAACAGAAAGGGTTCTTGTTTCAAGATTTCAGGAAACATGGCAGGACCAGAAAAAAAATAGACCCAAGGTCCTAAAACCACTAAGGTGGAGGCTGCCCTTCCCCAACCCCTCCCCATACCCCTCCGTCTCGGCTTTATTCCTTTTTGCAGGAGGACTCTGGGAGTGGGAGAACTAGCTTACGACCCTTCATTATCACTGCCACCCTGTCAGGTGCATGGGGCTGGAGAGAGAGAAATACTCATAACTCCTTTCTGAGTCCACACCCCAACATACACTAGGGCTGGTATGGGATCTCGACCGCCCCACCCCCCAAGAAGGATGATTCGGCAGCAGCCATTCTCCACTCAAGGCAAGCAGCCCCAACACCTGGGGAAGACCCCTGAGTCCCTTTTTGGGTATATATCCCCTTGTATTCCAGTGATTTGTATAATTGGAATCAACAAAATCCCTTTTTCTGACAAAGCAGGTCTGATTCCTTGATAGAAACGGTTTTCCATATGCATTAGCCCACCTCCAGAAATTGCCAGCAACTTCTCCAGGTGCTGTTCACAACACAGGTACAGTAGCCCTGCCAGAGAGAGGCCCAGTAAGCAGTCAATGGACATGATGGTCAGACAGCAGGCACTCCCCATGTGAGGGAAACTCTTTTTGCCACTGCACGAAAAATGTGAGATCCAAACTCCTTGCAAGGCACAGAAGGCCTAACCAGGTATCACCAGTTTCTCTTGCAGGCCCTCAGTGGAACAGCTAGAAAACCTATGAATTTATCTAAGGTCAGTGAGAATTTTCAGGCTCTTACAAGAGAATGTCTGCGTGCCTTTTTAGAGTGACTGATGGAAGCCTACGGGCTTTATATCCCTAACGGCCTGGAGGCCCCGAGAACAGGAGGGCAATAAGTATTGCCTTTATTACTCAGTCTGCCTCAGACATGAAAAAGAAGTGGGAAGGGTTTGACGGGAAAAATCTTAGTGATTTGGTACAAGTGGCTCAGCGGGTGTGTAACAACAGAGATGATCCTACCACGACAGAGACAAAGAAACTAGTTAAAATACTAGTAATTGCCATGAGAGACCCCAGAGACTCAGGAAAAGGAGAGCATGGCCCACTTACGGAGAGACTGACCTGTGGGCACCGCCAAGCCATGGGGCAGGATCAATGTGCCTACTGCAGGAAAGAAGGACATTGGAAAAATCAGTGCCTTGAATACCCCAGGAGAAGCAGACAACCCTCCAATAGAGAGGACGGGCCTCATCCACACCTAGAAAATCCCAAGCAAGAGACAATAATGCTTGAAGAAGCTGAATGAAGGTGTCAGTGCTCTGTTTCACTTGGTCCCCAGGATCCCAGGCTAATTGTCCAAGTAGGAGGCCAGCCAGTCAATTTCTTAGTGGACACAGGGATTACCTTCTCAGGTTCAGAAAAGAGTACAGGCAAATTGTCAAAAGGAAAGATTTGAATTACTGTCAGCATATGATTGCTTCCAAAAATAACTCACACCAGAAGATTTGCATGGAGGTTAGGTGGGTTTCTCAAGACATCATGATAAAAAATATCTGTCTGCCCTTTGTCCCAGTTAGCCATATGATTTTTATGGCACTGGCCCCTGGCTTGGCTGTTGAGCCATGGAAACTGTTTTTGCAGGACGTGAGGCAGTGGCCTGTGGCCATCAGTGGAAGGACAAAATCTCCACAGTGGTCTTCCTGTTTCAATATGGAGCCACCTATATCACCTCTCGGACATTATTGTTGTCCTGGGCTCAGAATCGCCACCCCAGGTCTAGAAGGCACCTAACAGATCCACACTATTTGAATCAGGCTCTGGTTAGCCCCTATCGATCACTTGGTGACATGGGAGTCTGGACAATGGAGTACCTTTACTTTTCGGATCAGAAAACTAACTCAAAAAAACACAGGTGTTGACCCAGAGGCACACAACTGGTTAAAAACAAAGCCAAACTTACAACCATTTTCTGGAGCCAGAGTTCTGAGCCCCTCGTGGCTGTGCCCAGCCGAGCAGTCCCTCTCTCCTGGACACACCAAAGATCTGAGCAGATATTCCCCACAACCCCTCCCAAAGATTTTATTTCAGAGGATAGCATTGAATTTGCATCTCCTGGACAGAGACATTATCTGATCAGAGCACACAGAGATGAAGGGGAGAAGGGGAGAGTGGAGCACATCCTGTCCCACCAGACCTTGAGGATGATGTTCCCACTCAGAGAAGTCAGTTCACATAGAAGACCACATGGCCAGCCCCACGACGAGACACAACGTCCCTCAAAGACCCATAGCCCTAGAGGGGACAACACTGGAGACACAGTGTGGGAATTACCCCCAAACTGATCTCGCTACACTGAGGCATAACACTAAGGGGGTACAGCAGAAGAGCAAGTAAAAGGAGCAGCAAGATCCCAAGGAAATGCTAAAGGTGGACTTTAGGGTCAGGGTTTGGTGCCCCAAAAGACTGGACTAGAAAACACTTCTAAAGGCCAACACATAGTCCTTAAACTATCTATGAGCTTTTCTATCTTGTTGACCTTTGTTTTCTTTTATTGTCATTGGATTTTTGTTGTTTTGTTTATTTTGCTGCTTGGTTTTGTTCTTTCTTGTTTTTGTGCATGTTATTGCCTCTACAGGTCTGTCTAAATAAGATAGGCTGAACGAACAATCTGGAGGAGAAAAAAAAAACGGAACTAGCACATCCTGGAGGACATGCGAGAGAGGGAGGTGGGAAGAAAGGTAGTGGTGTTAAGAATTCCAGAGACAAGGGAACAAAAGTGATGGAAATCGGTGGTGAGGGGGATGCAGGAGGCCTGGTAGGGCGTGATCAAGGGTAATGTAACCAAGAGGAATTACTGAAACCCAAAGGAAGACTGAGCATGACAGTGGGCACAAGAGGAAAATCAAAGGGTATAGAAGAGTGAGCTGGGAAGCAAGGGCCAGTTATAGATGTCTAAATAAAGGCATGTACATATATTTACAAAGGGGCATGGGGAAATAGATCTATGTCCATATGTTTATAGATTTAGTATTAAGGTAGCAGATGGACATAGGGCCTCCGCTCAAGGACTCGTTCATTGCAAGAACATTGTTCTATTAAATTGGCATTAAACGATGCTCACCTTCCCTACACGATCACTGATCACAAAGCGGCTGCATAAGCAAATGTGATGAAGAAAGCCGATGGTGTCCAGCTACCAAAAGATATAGCGTGTGGGGTCTTAAGGGCTTGAAGGTAAAGAAGCAACCATCTAGCTCAGAAGCAACAGAGCCCACATGGAGGAAGCATACCAGCCTGTGTGATCACAAAGTTTCAAAGGGATAAGGCAACAGGCATCATGAGAACAAAAAAATCTTATCATGGAGAATGAGAGGGGACGGCCGGGTATAGACCCAAAACCTATTTGCAGTGCACTGGACATCCCCTTACAGAAGGATCTCAGAGAGGAGATAAAAGAATACAGGGTATGAGACAGCAAAGAAAAACACAACTTTCCTCAAGTTCTTTTTTTTTTGTTTTTTTTGCGCACCCCGCGGGCGCCCGGTGCCGCCCCCTCCCCGGTCCCGCGGCGGCGGCGGCCGCTCAGGGCCGGGGGGGGGGGCCGCCAGGGGAGGGGGCAGACACCAGGGGCAGCGGTGGCGGCGGCGGCTCCCGGCGCCATCTTGGGCTGATCGATGAACTGTACAAAGAGGATCAATTTCCGATTAAGCGAGTTATCAATGGGGGCCGGGGAGTGAGAGGGACTTGTCCCCGAGTCGGCCCCGCTTTCCCCGGCACCCCCCTCCTCCCCTCCGCCGCGGCTCCCCGGCGGCAAGGCACCCCGGCGCCCCCCGGGGAGGCCGCGACCGCCCGCAGCCCCCACCCTCGAGCTAGAGGCCGAGAGAGGAGAAGCCTGACCTGCAGCTGCTGTAAATCAAAGCGCTTCCAATATTGAAACATTGATCCCACATTGGCCCCCATCTTGAGACGTATTGAGATGGAGTGAGAGGCTGATAGAGAGGGGGCTGGAGTTCAGGAGCCGCCAGGAGGCAGCAGGCGGGCGGCGCCAAAACCCGGCCTGGAGCCGGCCGCCGCCGCCGCCACAGAGGAGCGCGGACTCCTCCTCACGGCGCCACCGCCGCCAGGGCACGCCGAGCCGGAGTCGGAGTCTGAGCCCGAGGGCGTGGCGGCCGCTGGCCCGGCCTCGCGCGCGGCCGCCCGGCCACGCCCCCCGCCAGCGGCCGAACGAGCGACCCGCCCGTGACCCCCGCCCCTCCCAACCCCCAGCCCCGGCCGGCGGCCGCCCGGCTCGGCGCAGCCCGGCCCCTCGAGGGCGGCGAGAGGGGCGCTGGAGGGCGGCGAGAGGGCAGCCCCGTGGCCCGCCGAGGCCCAGGCCGGGCTCACCTGGCGCGGGGGGGGGGGGGCGCGGAGGTAGGGGGCCCTGGAGGCAGCGGAGCGCAGCCCCCCCGCCCGCCTCTACGCCCGGGCGCTGGGTGCCGGCGACGCGCCGGGGGTCGCCAGTCGTCCTGCTGGGCGCCCGCCCGCCCGCGGAGCCGCCGTGACCACCTGCCTGAGCCCAGACCCCAGCACGGCTCAGGCCTCAGCGCACCCGCGCGTGTGCCTGAAGCCTTGACCTTGGGCGGCCCCGCCAGCTGGGGCCTCAAGGACCCAGCACCCTAGAGCGCCCTTGCTGGGGGAGGGCAGGGGCGTGGGGAAGCATCAGCCCCTGACCCTCTTGAACTTGCACCTGCCAGCGTCCCACGCCAGGGCCCCAGAGTCCCCTCTCAACACCACCCGGTGACCCAGGGCCCCCGAGCTGTCGCCGCTGACTTGGTACTTAGGAGACATGCTCTCTGGAGGCGGTTGAGGCTTGTCTTGTGGCCAATAATCATCTCCTACGCCTTCCTTTCCAGTCACTAATTTGATGTCTTCACTTAAAGAAATGCCCATAAGTTGAGGTTTCAGAGGAGAGCTCCTTGAGCTCCCCAGACAACAAGGGGGCCGAGTGTCACCGTCATTATCCTGAGCTGGGAGGGAACACTAGTGTTCTGGAGGCTGGGAATCTGTTACTGCCTGCCCACAGCACAGACAGAGCAGGTGCTGGTTATAATTGTTTCTAGACGTCCTGCCATGCTCAGTTGAACGTCAAAGCCATAAACGTTTCCCGACTACAATCAAACTGGAGTACGCAGACATTTCTGCATCATTGCCGGGTGGAAATACACTGAGTGGAGTTGGATGAGATGCCAGCAAGTGCTTAAGGAGGGGGTGCTGTGGGAATACCAACAAGATGACTGCTAGTCTCCGTTTCCTTCTCTCGTCTGCTTTGTGTTTTCTTTCAGGACCATAAGAAATGATGCATATGTAAGGAAAAAAACTTTTCATTTCCAGAGGAGTTTTCCACCCCACAATCTACCCGCAGCCTCCTTTGAGCAAGCCAGTAAAAGCTTTTTTTTTTTTTTTTTTTTAACCTGCCTTCTCACTATGACAATTTCCGGAGCTGCTATGTGGCTGTGTTTAAAAGTCCCCCTCGGGATCCAGAGTGCAATCCATATCACAAAGGCATCCTCCCAGTCCCAAATAGCAATGTGACCTCATTTCAGAAGGTTGTTCTTGTTTCCATAGACCCAGAATGGAGTTTAAGCTGTTGATCTTGACTGTGGTTGTCGACTCAGCCTCTCATGGGCACCTCATGGGCAGTGGAGCAAACTGTGCCAATCTGTGCTACCACCAGGACTGGGAGAGGAAGCCAACAGTGGTGGGCCATAGGTCAATGTGTGGTTGGGGATGATCAGGTCTTTCTTCATTATTCTGTTTCAGTCTGGAAACACCACTGAAGCCTCAGGGTCGTAGCAACACACAAACCTTCACTGACAGTCTGGGGCACATTGGCTGCAAATCAAACCCGGGTCTTCCCGGTGAAAGACGATGAGAGGTCTACCACTGAAGCACCGTGGCCCTCACCTCAAACCAGGTCAGTCATTTCCAGAGTTCAAACCAGACCACAATGCAGGATGACTGAGATTGCCACCAGAATCTGATACTGATGCAGAAAAAAACCTAACTACCATTTTATTGACTCCCAATAGGACAAAGATCTGCCCCTTTGGGGTTTTGAGACTTTAAATCCTTACAGCAGGGGTCGCAACCTGTGGGTCGCGACCCCTTTGGGGATCAAATAACCCTTTAACAGGGGTCATCCAATTCATAACGATAGCAAAATTACAGTTATAAAGTAGCAATGAAAATAATTTTATGGTTGCAGGTGACCACAACATGAACTGTATTAAAGGGTGGCGGCATTCAGAAGGTTGAGAACCATTGCCTTACAGAAATAGACAACCTCATATTTCTCCCACGGAGGGGCTAGTCAGTTCAAACCCCTGACCTTGCGATTAGCAGGTTAATGCATAGTCCACTACACCACCAGGGCTCCTAATGATATAATAAGAGATACTATTGTTAGATCTCTCGTGGGAGAAATATACCTCAGTCCTTGGCTTCGCGTGAGAAAGAATTCACTCCGCAGCCTGGATTGTGATCCAAGTGAGTTTTTTGAGAGAAGAAGTTTCAGGTTTACACAGGCACCTCAGGGCCCCTCACCCCTGCACAGCTTGCCTAGAAGCTGCTGGAGAGAAAGTCACTACGTGGGCACCAGGATCCTGCCTTTTCTTTCTTTTCTTAAATCGTTTTATTAGGGGCTCACACAATTCTTATCACAATCCATACATACATCAATTGTGTAAAGCACATTGTACACTCACTGCCCTCATTATTCTCAAAACATTTGCCTCCACTTAAGCCCCTGGCATCAATCAAGTCCTCATTTTTACCCCTTCCTCCCCCATCCCTCAAGAAACCTTGATAATTTGTGAGTGGTGATATTGGGAGGGTAGAGGGAGGGTGGATTGGAAAGAGGAAACCGATTACAAGTATCTACATGTGACCTCCTCCCTGGGGGACGGACAACAGAAAAGTGGGTGAAGGGAGACATCGGAGAGGTCAAGATCCTGCCTTTTCAATTCCTCCACAGGGAGGCATGGTTGATGGTCCTGGTCAACCCCATTGGCTGGATTGAATTCACCTGGCTCAGATGGGCCAATCCAGGTGTAACACCCACCTAGGTGTACCACCCCTTCCTGGCCGGAAGTTTGAACCTGAGCATATGTAATGGATGACCCACTCCCTATGCTAAGCTACCTAACAGTATTTGCAAGATGCCGAGCAATGTTCTAAGCTTTTTGTATATAATAATTCAATTATATCACTTAAGAAGCCTATGTGTGGACTCTATTCTTGCCTCATTTTACAGATGAAAAATCAGTGGCACAGGATGATAAAGCCATGAGCCTATGACCACACAGTGAGGAAGTGGAAAGGAGAGATTTGAACCCAGGCTGCAGAGTCCATGCCTTGGGTGCCTACAGCGCCACATAGGACACAGGAAAGCATGGAGCAGACTCGGCGTAAGACCTAGCATGTATGTGCTAGGACTGCATGAGAGTAGCTGCTACTCAGATCCAGAAGAGAATACAAGGCTATTGCAAAAATTATTTTTTCCAAGAGAGGGTGGAATTCTGCATCTTGTGCGAAATCCCCCAACCTGCACATGGCACAGCTACTTCAGAAGGTTCCCAACAATGTGTGCTGTGTGGCAAACCTAACTGAGCTCAGGGGGAGCTGGTCTGTGGGTTATGTTACCCAGAAGGTGAGCAGTTTGAACTCACCAGCCACCACTCCAAGGGAGAAAGAGAAGGCTTTCTGCTCCCATGGACTTACAGTCTTTGAAGTGGCAGGGAGCATTTCCATGCAGCCTATGATTAGGATCTAGGAGGGTGAGGGTGGATGGAGTTGGTTGAGACCTGGCTTCAGGGCATTTCCCAGAAGGGCTTCCTGCAGTGACTCTGCCTTCAGGAATGTCTGGTGACCCTGAGGGCAGCAAAGTCCTAAGCACACTCAGGCAGTGGTTCTCAACCTTCCTAATACAGGTCCTTTTGTTGTGGTGACCCCCCCGACCATTAAATGATTTTCTTGCTACTTCATCACTGTAATTTTGCTACAGTTATGAATTGGACGAGCCCTGTGAAAGGGTCATATGACTCCCAAAGGGGTCGCAACCCACAGGGTGAGAACCACTGCACTAAGGGTTCCCCTTCCGGGCAGCTCTACCAGTGTCTGATGTGCATAGTTCTGTGAGGTGAGAGAAATGAACTCAGTGTCTGCTTCTGGTGACAGTTGATGTGGGTGGGCTTTCTCCCTATGTCAAATCCCTCTCAAGCCATTTGTCACCACAACAGAGGGAGCCACACACATAAAGCAAGAAGAGGAGGCAGCATAGCAGGACGGTAAGCAGAACAAAGATTGAATAAGCACAATTCACTTCAATCATGAATCGGGTGCCCTTGAGATGTGAGGAAGACCCCAGTCTAGTGACATTAGATCAGGTTTAGGGATTGAGTGACGGGACCCTCTTGGCTCCCCTCAGCCCCTATCTTGCTTTCCCATTGACCCTGCCCCTTACATCGTGATTGGTCCTTATTCCAGCATGATGGTTGGTTTCATAATCACAACATGTGGGAATGTGTTAGTCGATAGGTTATACAGGCACAGTCTCTGGAATGGGTAAGTGACGAGGTGTGACTGGTGACATGACTGGTGGAATGGATCATGTGAAGTGATTTGAGATCGTTGTTCAGACCTGATAGGTCATCCAGGCCTCTAGTTGATCCTGGCAGTACTCTAGTTTAAGGAAACAGAATGTTAGGCATTTAAGTCATATTTAAGCTTAAATTTTGAGCAATAGGCTGTGGCTCACAGTGAGAGTCTATGTGGAGACCCTAAATCCATTTTGAGGGGCCACACATTCAGCCACCATTGAGTTCTTTCCTACTGCTGACCGGCAGTGGAAAGCTTGCGTCCACTCCCCGGGCCAGACTCAGCGATATACGGTCGTGTGCACATCCCAATGAAGGTCCCGCTCATGCTCTCACAGGCCCTCCCGCAACTCCATGAATTGATCCGTCTTCAGGGACAGTTTTGTGACAAAGGTGTTTGTTTTCCATGTCTCATTTAAGCTTTCAGGAGCTCAGGTGGTGATGCTGGATAGTGTTGGACTATTAACAGCAAGATCGCTGGTTCGAAGCCACTAGTCATTCCACAGGAGAAAGATGAGGTTATTGCTTCCTGTAAAGGTAGCAACTTCAGGATCCCTACACAGAGTCACTATGAGTCAGAGTCAGCAGGACAGAATGAGTGTCATTTTATTTAAGTAACTGTGGCTGTGGGTCCTTCCGACACCATTGTGGCCTCATGCGGATGCTCTCCTTCATCCAGAACAGCGGTTTGTGTCTTTTTCTTGTGTAAAACATAGCAAAGGAGTTCCTAATAAAATAAAGTTGAATTGGGAGTCTTTTTTCCCTCAAACAAAGTAAATCCATAAATAGAAATGAGACTATGGTGCTAATAACCAGTTGGAGAGTTGAGAGAGCTGAACTCTCAATCCTGGTAGAAACCCATTGTGACTTTAAAAACTTGCTCAAGGTCATCCATAGCCTAGGAGGTTGAGTTGAGCAGACACAAAACAGATGTGTTGGGGAGTAATTGTGTACATTAAGTAAACAATTTATCTTTCTAAAGATTCTGTCTAAAACTTACTTTAAATAGTAAGTTTTCCCCTGGGCTAGGGAAAGGTCAGGGAGCTTAACCCCCTAGTATCCACCCCCTCTCAGCATTCATCATGTTAGGCCAGAGGAGCCAAATCACACCCACTACCCAGGGAGCACTGCTTCCAAAAGCCCATTGCCTGTGCCGGGGCAGAGGGCAGGTACCCGGACCAGAAATGCTGACAGAGTGGAACCAGCGGGCTCAGCCCCCAGCTTCCTGAGAGAGCAGCTGTGATGGTTCACTTTTGGACAAATGTCAATGCATGACTTGGGCAGCACGAAAAGCAGATGTGCAGAGGTTGTTCGCTGTATTCCAGAAGTTCACACACTCCCCGCAGGCTCTTTGGTGGCTTCCACCTTCAATCCCAAATGGCCACTGCCGTCCAGTGGATTCCAACCACAGTGACCCTATATGGAGTTTTCAAGACTGTAAATCTTCATGGGAGCCAGCAGTCTCATTGTCCCCCTTGGGACAGGGAGCTAGCAGCCCGTTTCACCTCCAGGACCCCTTCCTCTCTAATTCTGGATCCAGTCCCTCCAAATATCCTGCCCTGCCCTTGTCTAGGCTTCTTAAATGCGTTCCATGCTGCTTATGTTAGTCTGGGTGCCTTAGCGAAACAAATCCACAGAAACGCGTATGTATAAGAGAGAGTTTTATGTAAAGGGTGAGTGCACATCAGGAAAACATGCCCGCATTTGCTTATGCACCCGCTTTGTCTTCAGCGATCATGTCGAGATAGGCTGGTGGCTTCTTCCATGTGGGCTTTGTTGTTTCTTAGCTAGATGGCCCCTTGTTTATCTTCCAGTCTTTAAGACCCTGGACACTATATCTTTTGATAGCCGGGCCCAGGGTGCTTAACCACTACACCACAAGGGTTCATTAGCTTGTGACTTATCTCCTGCCATTCACACTAGATGCTCAAAATAGCAGGAAACCAGGTTTCTCCTTTGTGGCCACACCAGGTACTGACAGAACCAAGAACAGAGAAATGCTTAGTTATATATCTTGACTATCATTAGCATATTATATGCCTGGCAATATGTAAGCCTTCGCTCCCCTGACCTCTCACAGTCTCGGTAAAATGAAGCTAATAAAAGTAGTGCTCTCACAAGCTTGGTAGGAGATTAAACAACTCACATAAGGGTACACAGCCTATCAACGAGGAGGCGAGATGAGGCAGTGTGTGGCTGCTGAACCCACACCCTTCACAACACCTGCATTAAAATGACTGAGGGCTATGAGGAACCAGACAGAAGCAGGTTCACACCCCAGATTGAGTCAATTTAACTGCCTATTGTGCCTGACCCTTCTATCTCTGATCTTAGAAATGGGGTTAACAACAACAAAACACTGTAGAAGAAATGTCCAGCAGATGACAGGCACGCGATTAAACAACAAAAAATAAATCACTTAAGTTGAAATTCGAACTCCTGGAAACCCCTCACACACGTGCAGAAAAGGATTGAGCCCCATGTGGTGTTTCCAGTGCCCCCGTCTTCCCCCCTAAAATGAGCATTTGATAAGGTAATGCCTGGATTGTTCCAAGCCCAAGACTGTGGAGAACTAAAGGAAAACCCAGCATTATGAATCTTTGAGCACAGCCCTGCTGGGAAACCGCCCTGCAGTCACTTGTTGATGACTGGAGGAGGGACAAGAGTAGGGAGAAGAACGAGGACTGAATGTGACACATAAGCAGGGATGGCCTACATTCCATAAAGGAAAAAACTCAAGGTCTGCTTTTCTGGTGCCGGAAAGTTAAAACCCATCTGGTGCAGTTGAAAAGGTGTGTGTGTGGAGTGGGGGGGGGTGTTAGGGAGGAGGGGCGATGAGTCCAAAGGATGAAGTCCATCTGCAATTGTGTCCTCAACTGCTTTCCCCTGCTAGCCACACGATATTTGTGGCTGGCCTGCCCTGCTTTTGTTATCAAGCCCAGAGAGGGCAAGAGACTAGCTCGAAGCCACACTGCAAGTTGGCAGCAAAATCAGGCCGAGAACTCTGGATGCTTAGAAAGCTTCACACAGACCTGAGAAAGTACCAAGGGAAGACCTGTTCGCTAACTGGGCAGCACTCACTGCATGCCAGCGCTGTTCCAGTGCCCCAGCCAGGGCATTGCTCCCTGTGTCTGTGTGTCTTCAGTGATGCACACAGGTGACGGATTGGCTTTTAATAGCATGCTTGGAAGGTTGAGGCCACCCAGCGGCACCTAGAAAGAAGGGCCTGCAAATCTACTTCAGACCAAGCAGCCTTTCCAGACCCTGGGGAGCACAGTTCTTCTTGGACACACAAGGAGGCCAGGAGTTGAAGTTGATTCCATGATGTAGTTGATTCCATGGTTCCCGGTTGTAGCTATACCTAGAGTCACATCCACATTCATGTTTATATCTCTTCACTCCATGGGGTGTTCATGGCTCCAACTCTTCTGAAGCAGACCACCAGGATTTTGTTTAAGAGGCCTCTGGATAGGTTTGAACTGCCAACCTTTTAGTTTGTAGCTGAGTGCTAAACAACTTGTGCCATGCAGGGTGCTAAGCTCAGAAACTCAGTCGGTGCTTCATGATCTCAGTTGGAATTATAGAGAGGGTCAGTGATGACCCATTGACTGCTGGGTAATTGTTGATGTAGTCTCCCTGTGCAGACATGTAAAGTACCTGAAAACTTAAAATCCAACTCATTGAGTGCATCATCCTGCCGTGCGCCAGCCCAGCAGCATGCTCTGCTGGGGACATTTGGCCATGCCTGGAGACATTCTGAAGAAGGGAGTCCCACTGCCATCTAGTGGGCTGAGACCCGGGATGCTCGCTTAGCATCCTGGTGCAGGGAACAACACAGCCCCACAAGAACGATGTTGGCCAAAATGTCAGCAGAGCTGCCACTGGGAAAATGGTCTAGTCCAAGCGCTGACCTTCGTAGAGGAAGAAAGCCAATCCAGAGCAGCTAAGTGACCTGCTGTGGGTTGCACAGCCTGATTCCAAGCCCAGTACTATACCCAAAGCTGTTACCACGCCCAAAATTAAACAGCAATAGCTGCCCAAAGGCCTCTTAGTTTGAGGACCAAGTAAGACAGTAAATGAGAAAGCCCTTTGACAAATGTGGCATGCTGCACAAACATGAGATGTTATTACCCAGGATCTTTTGATATATGTAAATAGATCTTGTACCAGGTCAGTTAATTTTCCAACTGCTCTATCTGAGCTTTCAGATGGCAGCACCTCTGTCCAACCCAGGAAAGGACTCCTGTGCAGGCTGAGCAGCCCTGGAAAGCCTCATGCCTGGCTTCTCCCACCCCTCAGCTAATCTCCAAGTGATTAATAAGGGCTCTCACTATGTTGTGCCTCCCAGCTGACAGATACTAGGCTATCAAAGCATTCGTATCACCTCCTTGATGCCTGAGGAGGAATATAGTTTCATGTGTGAGAGTGCCCCAACCCGCGGGACTCAGTTATTCGAGGGGTTCCAAGGAGGACCCAGCCTGAAAGAGAAACGGGCGAGAGAGAGGAGCGAGACCAAGCAGATTCTTGTCAAGGTCTGAGTTTATTGCTACACAAGCCTCTCTATAAAGGGTGAGGCAAACAAGGGAGTTCAAAGGGGAGATAAAAAAAAGGAAGGGCGGGGGTGTAGAGCACACAGGGCAGGCGGCCGCAAGTCTGCAGTTGGAATGTCCGGTGCTGGAGCAGACAAGGGTGGGCCATCTGGTGTGTGTCAGGGTAAGATAAGGTTGAGGTGACGTGGCTTTAGCCCTGCTGGGCAGGCAATATGGCCTTGGTTTTGTCAGGCTGATTATGCCCGGTTCCCAACATGAGAGAAGCCAGGAATATCTCCTCTCACAACTGTGCAGCAAACGAGATCAGATCTCCCAATCTGATTTTCAGCCCTCCTGTCTTTCCAAGTGAAGTGGATGGTCCATTTCACATTGTCTCAAGTCTTTGCACATTGCATGCCAACATTGCGACACAGGGCGCGGCTGTGGGTCTTAGTAGACAAAGCCCCCACCCAGAACCCTGCCCTCAGAGCTCCTTGGTCACCCTGCACAACGCAGGTCCAGGCCGGGCTCCACACTGCAAGGCGATCAACCCTGACCCTCCAGTGTGGCCGTCCTCACACGCTCCCACATCCACCTAGAAGGACTGGAGATGAGAGATTCTGGAAGCTCCCTGCCTCATCTGCCTCCCTCCCCAGAGCGACAGAGCAACTGTAACTGATTAGGCAGGATGCAGCCTCGTTCCCAGTCCCCACCCTCTCTGGGAAAGCAGGGATGTCTGGCACCTCATCCAAGGCCTTTCCCCTGTGATCTCATTACTAAGGAGCTGCTCCTCTACCGCCCACCTCCATCACCTCATCTACATATGGGGGAGATGAGTATGTCTTCTTTGCTGCTCCTTCCCTGAGTCCACCCCAGGAGCTCCCTGAACAGATCACCAATCACTTCTCATTACACCTGCAGCAGCCGTCAGATACTGCTGAACAGAGACAGGCGCCTCCCCTGCTGCTGCCAGGCTCCAGTGCACATGTGCACACACACGTGCACACACATTGTACAGGCACACTCACATGGACACACAAGCATGCACACCCATGTGCACAAACTTTGTTCAGAGGTGGGAATTCTGCCCATTTTAGCCTCTAATATTGCAATCAGAGAGTGATAGAACAATGAAAGATGAAGGTGGATGAAGGAAGATCTATTTATTCCCTTACTTGTTACATAACCATTCAGGGCTCTTTTTTTATCCGTACAAACACACCACCACACCATCAACAATTATCAAGTAGATGTCATGTATGCAGTGCTGCCCTATTCAAGGCGGTGCTGAGTATGTGAGGAGGATTCTCTCTAAAGCACAGCTCTGAGGAAGTCTGTCTCCTTCGCACTTTTACACACACAGGGTGAGGAGCCTGCAGGAGGCTCCGTGCGTTGGGTGAAGCCACACGATGAGTGAGGAGACCGAGTGTGTAGCCAGGGGAGTGAGAGCGCAGAGTTCACCACTTCACCACCATGCTGGTGTGCACAATCGATGAAAGGGTGGCTGCCAGCAGCAGGACAGAAAAAAAGTAAAGCATGTAACTTGTGGTTTTATCTCTGGCTTACTTCCAAAAGGAATTGTTTTTGTTGTTCTAAAAAGCTTTATACCGAGAAAAAAAAAGAAAGAAAGAAAGCTTTATACCTCTATAAAAACAAAAGGCTACTGCTGTCAAGCACCTTCAGACTCAAGCCAGAGGAGAGCACTCCCAGTGGGCTTCCAAGCTGAAAATCTTCACAGAAACACAGTACCTCCTGTGGAGTAGCTGGTTGGTTCAAGCCAGCAACCTGGCAGTTAACAAGTACGTCCCTTGTACCTGTAATACCTGTATAAAGTGTATTAAATATGAAATACTCCTGGTGTGTAATTTTAAATTGAATTATTGTTCCTGGAACTTTTTTTTTAATAGCTAAGAATGGTGAAATGAGACTCCTTTAGATGTTATGATAAGAATACACACTACACAGGGCTTGGACCCAACCCAGCTTAATTCAAAGGAAGGCAGATTTATTTTCTTCTGCTTCCCAGAAGGTTCCCCAGCAGAACGTGTGTTAAACAAAATTGTTTAGCTATGGAAAAGAGCAATCTCCTCTTGGGAAGATCCTGGTAGAAGGGGGCTTTGGTTACATATCCAGCTCAACCCAGCCCCAGAGGCCTCGTCATGTTTTATTTTGTTTTGCCCTTGACACTGATTGTCTTGGGAACTGTGGCCCCCGAGCAATGGCCAGGAAGTCAGGTCTTCTTGATGTAAATCCTCTAATATCCCCTACAATGATTTTCAGTGCCAATGGTAAGGCCCGCCCAGTGGCTGCCACATGCCCCTGAGCAAACACGTCAGAGCAGATGAGAGCATGAGACAGCATTTAAGAGAACGGTAGGCTGGCCTTGACTTAGCTGTTTGGCCTCTCCTCAGAAGTCATTTGTGACACTGACTGTCATGGGTTTCATTAAGAACAAGTCTATCTCTACCAAAGAAAACTGCAAGGTAAGAGGACTTTCAGCTCCAGCTACATATGTCTCCAAACTTACTTACATATTGTCCTGTTTTCAGAAGAAAAAAAATTTACTCAGTGCCTCCCGGGCAAATAAAAACTTTGGTACTACAACCTACAATCCCAGATAAAGTGTAGGTATCTGCTTTGGCAGCTCCCCTGGATCGAGCTGCTCCGGTAGCTCTCCACAAAAACCCTGTGAAGAGATGATCAGGCAGGATAGCCTAGTCTGTTCTGCAGAAAGAAGCTACCCCTGAAACCTCAGTGGCTTAAAATCTAGAAGTTTATTTCTTGTTCATGCAAATTCTGACGCTGGAAGGGCAATTCTACAGGGTGTTTGTCCTGCACACCGTCCGTCAGTGATTCGGGCTGCTTCACAAATATGGTGCCACCAGATCAAAAGGTGGATTCCAGGTCATCACAGAAGAGGAAGAGAGAAGTGGGGGTTGTGGATCAGTCTTTACATGCTTTGACACTTTAGTTGACATAGATCGCTGGATAGGGCTGCTTATATAAAGGTTATCAGTTCAAACCCACCTAGCTGTACCACAAAAGGAAGGGGTCATCTGCTTTCATAAAGGGTACAGCCTAGACAACCTCATGCAACAATTGTACTCTGTACCACAAGGGGTGAGCATGAGTCAGAACTGACTTGAAGGCAACAGGATTTGGGGTGTTTTTGTTTGTTTGGTTGGTTGGTTGATTGGTTTGGTTTGCTGAGTGGGAGGTGGTTCTACCTACAGCATATTAATCTGAAGTAGTCACTTTAGGTTTTTTTGTTTGTTTTTTGAGAGATGTGGAAAAGCTCATTGGCTTTAATGGGGAATTAACTCTGCCGCAGACGGCCTCCTCAAAATTTCCCTCCCGCTTCATAAACTAGCAGAGATTTTCAATGAAGGAGCCTGCAGGCACCCGCTGGACATCTCCTTGCAAGGTCAGTCCTTTGGAGCCACTGGGAGGGAGAAAAAAGAGACTTCTATTCCTGTAAAGAATTCCAGCCCCAGAAATCCTCAGGGGGCAATTCTGCCCTGTCCTCTCGGGTCGCTATGAGTCCGAATTGAATTTATGGCTATGAGTTGAGTTTTAATTCCATTCACTTACTGCTATTGACAAGTTGCTAGATTAGGGCTTGTCTTCCCAAATGCCAGCACTAAACGAAAATGAGCTGTCCGGGCCACAACAAAGGGGTTGGAAATAAATCAGGCACACTCATTAGATACCTATGGCAAAATTCAGAACTGAGCATGCTCTGACCCAAGTCATGTAGACCCAGGTGGAAGGTCCACCTGGTCATACAGAATAGGACTTCACAAAAGTGCACCAAAATCAACCAGTACGATCGACCAATGCCCTCCAGTGGTGTTGGGAGGTGATAGAAGTAGGCCTGGGCTCCTTGTCGCCCTCCCTTGTTCACGTGCTCTGCAAGTGGAGGGTGAGGCCCTTGGGGGTTCCTGCCGTGGCTCCTCAGCTGGTTCTGCACTCCTGCTCAGGTATTCCTCCCATGAAACCGCCATATTCAGCTGCAAACTTTCCCCACCCCTGCCATGGAGCCCGGCGTGCTTTCCGGAGATAGTGGGGACTTTTGGGGACTGCGATACCTGAAACTTTCTTTCATAACATTCACTTGGATTTACAAAAGTGCTTCTGCCATATGAATTCTTTCAGCGTTGCTAAGCAAGAACTGAGGTCAACCACCCCAGAAACCTAACACTATCAAGTCGATTCTGACTTATATCAATCTAGGGGGTCCTCAAACTATGGCCTGCGGACCACATGGCCCTCAGAGGACATTTATTCAGCATGCCGGGTGTTTTTGCCCCTTTTTTTTTTTTTACTTCAAATTAGGTATGTGCAGTGCGCATAGGCATTTGTGCATAGTTTTATTTTTAATCTATAGTCCGGCCCTCCAGCGGGTTTGAGGGACAATGAACTGGCCTCCTGTTTAAAAAGTTTGAGGACCCCTGAAAGGACAACGTAGAACTATGCCTGTGGGTTCCCGAAGTTCTAAATCTTTACAGGAGCTGAGAACCGCATCTTTCTCTGTGAGCCATAGCGGATTCCAACTGGCTGGCCTCATGGTCACACACATTCCACCAGGCTCCTTGAGCCTTAACTTGATAATTTAATGAAACGATACTTCTCCAAGTCACACTGTATCAAGGTCTATAATCTTGCTATTCTAATATCAAATTTAAAATAAGGAATATAGTTAAGCTCCAAATCCATAAGCAATAAGACCATTGAATCTCTTTGGACACTATTACTTAAAAAAAGAAAAAAACTCTGTCCAATTATTTTCAGCACAGAAAAGCTTCCAGTGTTTACAGCTTAGTATTTAATTGCTTTTTCTCTTCTTCTTTTGCATTGGTGAATCATTTTGAGCTTATAATAATGTCAAAATAAATAGTTTCCAGAGCCTCCAGGCATTCACTGTGTAATGATCATTTAAAAGATTTCTTGGTTAGAGGGTCCTCAAAAGAATAAAAGGCGTGTCCGCATTGCTGGTCATTTCTATATTCAAAAGAAGAAATTGCTCATCAAATGCTACAAGCCAATTTCTTTCTTCAGCCAAACTGCCCATTTTAGCATCACTGAATTAAGCAAATGGTTCTACATTTCAAAGTCAACAATGATACTCTTTTCCCTTTAACACGAGCATCTTAAACAGCTCAAAAAATAGTCGAGCTCTTTATTATGGCTTTTCCTGAGAAAGCTGTTTCGTTGTTTATTTTATTTATTCATCTAGACTTTCATGTTAAGATTTGTGTATTTTAAGTTCTGCTAGTCAGGACATCTTAAATGGAGCCAGATTTTTTTTTTATACTTTGTCTTTTAAAATATAATGAGACTGAGCAGTACATCCGTTAATAAAATATAAAGTCTTCCTATTTCTGTTTGTTTGTAATTTCCCTAAGGATAACTCTTAATGTAGTAAAACCAAAACCCGCCATAATGAATTACATTTGGTCTACTGGGGGTTGTGGCCAACCTTTTGATAGAAAAATCCAGAGACTCCCTTCTGCATCTCCTTTCCCAACCAAACCCCGTTGGCTGGAGGCTGGAAGGAAGAAAGAGGCTGGGCTGCTGGGGCAGGGTGGGGAAGGGGTAACCTTGCAGATTATTTCAAATTCTACTCTGAAGGCAGAAAGTTATCCAAATGAGATAGCTAGAGATTCACTTCCTTAGAAAAAGATTGAAATTAATGTGTCCCTTAGAAAAGCCAAAGGAAAAAAGTCGTTATTAATTTAGGCAATTGAAGAACTTTGAAAGCCATGTCTAGTACATAAAAACACCTGTCCCTTGAGCCCATCGGCCTAGGAAACTGAATTTTTATACCATGTAAAATAAAGGAAGGTCATTTCTTAGACTTGCTCAACAGAAGATTGTCATTTTAAACCGGTTACTGTAATGAGAAGCTGGGTTTTCGTAAAAAGGACTGAATGCTTGAGTCAGTGTGAAATGAAATTAGAGATGCATGTTCTGCACATGGCGGCATTTCCGGAGGAGTCTGTGTTCCTGTGACTGCTCTCGATCTGTCTCGTGCCTTCTGGGAAACTCACAGCGTGGTGCCCACATCTAGTCTCTCGGACTTTCTTGCCAGCTTTGGAAAGGTGTTGAGTCTGTTGGATCTGCTGCACAGAGACAGCATGCAAGTGGACCCTTCCCACATTCCTCAGAGAGCAGCCCCCCAGTGTAAAGCTGTGGGTGAGGTTTGATGACCTTTGCCCCTTCATCATCCCGCATTCTTTGAGGGACCCAAGCGCTCCCCCGAGCCATTACCGGAGAAGCAGCTACCCCATAGTTTCCAGATGGTGGGTATCAGCCTGTGTGCTCATTGGGATCGCCAGAGAGCTGTCCAAAAGACATCTTTGTCCCATCTCCACTGAGTCCGATTTTATTGGCCTGGAATGCAGCCTAGGTGCTTGGATTTTTTTCTCTCTCATAAGTTTTTATTGTGAATTAGGTGAAGGTTTACCAAGATCATCAGTTTTTTATTCAACAATTCATACCCATTGTGTTTTATGCCACTTATTGCAATCTCCACAATATAATATGACTTGTTCCACTCCCTACTTATGTCTTCTGTTTCCCTTCCTCCTCTCTTCCTACCCTTCTGAACTTGGGCCTTGGATTAATACTGCCCTTTTGAGATCAAATGGTTTGCTGTTTTCAGGTTTGCGTGCCTCACTTGTGTAATTGCTCCCATTATAGACCAATCTATTATTTGGCTGAATATTGAACCACAGGTAGGAGTTCATTTTCAAACTTAGTGAATAAGGACCATCGTTTCAGAGGTTCTGTTAGTCCCTATCCAGCCAATAAGCCTGGTCTCTTTTATGACTGTGAATTTTGCTTCACTATCTAGGACCTTTGGATGTGATCCCTTTCAAAGAAGTTGGAATTGATAGTTGGAGATCATCTAGTTATTCTGTGCTCAGAGTCATGAAGTCTAATGTTCATGTGGTCCACTCACCACTCTTTCCTCCAGAGTGAGGGTGACAATACTTGCCACCTAGATGGCCACTTGTGAGCTTCTGAAATCCAGCTGCTACTCACCAGCATGGATGTCGAACATAGTCTTTACAGTCTAGGTAATGACAATTGTTCTTGGTGTCCTTCACAACTATAATCCCCAGCCCCCCAGCCCAATAAAGCACTCCCTCCAGTTGTTCGGTTATGCCTAAGGAGTTTTGATAACTTCATCTTCTGTGTGCTCCGGAATATTCAATTCCCTGGATGGTCAGAATGGTCAGTCAGGGCTCAGAATCTTGGTGTTAAGGCTTCTGGTGAGATCCTGGCACATCAGACACAGAGGTTGTGAGGCTAGAGGATGGGCAGAAGGGGATCATACTGAGTCTAACAAGGAAAGAAAAGGAAATGAAGGATATAAGCAATTAAAAGCAAGCGCATAAATAGATACAAATACACAGATGGCCCTTGCAACATTATTCCCAATCTCGCAAACGTGTCAACGGTCTAAATACCCATCAATAGGTGAATGGATAAGTCAAACATGTTGCCTACGGTATATACAATGGACTACTACTCAGCCATAAAGAGAAATGAACTCTTGACACAGGCTACAAGAGGAATGAACCTCATAAGCATTATGCTGAGTGAAATAAATCAGCTTCAAAAAGGACACATTTTGCTTAATTCCACTTACAAAAAATATCTAGGCTAGGAAAATGAATAGAGACAAACATCTCCCAATTGTTTCCAGGGATAGGTAGGAAGGTAAGTATGGTTGTCACATAATGCCATGTCAATTGGACAAATAAGTGAGGTGGAGTCTTTCTTATACCTATATGAGTGTCCTTGGATTTATTTCTCTAGTCAACCCAGCCTAACCCAGTAGGGCCTGGAGGGGAAGTGCCATCCCTGAGACGATACTGAGCTTCCATAAGGGTGATGACATAATTTTGGAATGGGTAAGGATGATATATGAACAACATGCAGAATGCCACTTAATTATAATCTTGTAGAGCGTGGAAGTGACGAATGTTTTGATGCATGTATATTTAGTATGATTTTTAAAGAGTGTACGCAAAAGAGCAATATGGCAAGTCTGTGTTGCCATTTGCTGTTGCTCAGCTAAAAGCGATTCGGGCCTGTGTAGTTCAAAGGGAACCACAGAGGCTCAGGAGGAAAGCTGGTACCATCTCCAACTGAGACTTGTCTGACCAAATGCAGAGTCTCCCTTCAAGTAACTGACAGGTCAGAGGCAGCTCATCTCTGCTGCAGAAGCAATGATTTGTCTCAATTCCCAGACCACTGTCACAGCCATGTCTTGTTGCTCTCGGTGCCCCCCTTCCCCACCACAATAAGTCACTAGAAAGCCATGCTTCATTTAAAAACAAACAAATAAAACCCTTCTGCCTCCATCCTGGCACTGTTTCAGCTTATTTAGCATCATAACATATGTCATCTGTTTCCCTAAACAATCTAACATGGACATGGCACGATGGGACTGATGAGTTAGGCAAATGAGAACCAGCCTGCCCTCTGAACACACACGATGGCATTTGACTTGCTGTCAGTAGATGCTGTCGCGTTTCTTCTCCTCTTTCATGGAAAATAAATACAGAAAAGAATGAGGACATGAAAAGGGCTGCAAGATGTTTAGCTCTGGTCTTTCTAGAAAGTGTAGAAAAAAAGTATGTGACCCCTGCCTGCCTTTAGATGCCCCACTCCTCTGGCAAACAAGGATTGCACACTGACCATGGACAAGACATCTGGATCTGGGGGGAGGATATAACAATTGCCCCCACCAGCAAAGAGTTTCCAGATTTACGGGACTACACAGGCCAGGGAGCAGCTCATAAAAAGAACAAGAAGAATCACAAAGGAGGGTGTGCTCCAGCACCACTTCGTCCAGCTGCAGGCACATGAAGGCAAAGTTTCTTGTGCTTTCAGTCAAGTTTATGATTTCCGCTGCATCCCTTACCAACACCTTCACGAAGATCTAGGTTCTTGGGTTGTTTCGCTCCAGGGCGGACATCTCCTTGGTAAAGCTTTATGGACAGCTCATGGTCCAAGAATTCCACCAATATGTTTTGAAAGGGGCCACGTTAAAACCCCTGGCTCAGACTTTCAGGACTGGGCACAATACAGCAAACCCACCATGGGGACAGCAGGATTTGGTAACACTCTCATCTCCATCACAACCTGGACCTGGCAAAGCTATTTTCTTCCACTCACCATCTTTCAATCAATATTTACTCAGCTATTAGTTGCTCCCCAGGCTCAGCATCAGAAAAGTGTTCAAACGTTACCGAATTGTCCATCTAATGGTAGAGGTCTGTGCAAGGGATATGAGAGCAAGAGGCTCAGAGATGATCAGTGGGTAACGAGAGAGGGATTCACCTTTATCATTTGTAGAAAGCCCCTGAGGCTTAGTCACATTGGCAGACTTTCCCTGGAGCAAGCAAATAAAGCTGCTCCCGGCTCAGCTCCATTCCTGATCTGGTCTTGCCATGAGACTATCCAGGCTTTGTCCCAACCCCACGTTCTGGAAACCACGAGTGGAAGGAGGTGAATCTTGGGGATACCATGGAAAAGAATGGGCATTGCACAACACTTCATTGTACTCATATGGAGCTTATGCAAAGGCCAAGAGATAGAACCAGGTGAGACTGTGAACAGGACAAGGTGATACTGCATGGTTTAAAATCAGAAAAGGTGTGCATCAGGGTTGTATCCTTTCAGTGTTCTTATTCCATCTGTATGCTGAGCAATTTATACAAGAAGCTGGTCTCTGTGAAAAAGAACATGGCATCAGGATTAGACGAAGACCCATGTAATGTCATTGGGAACATTTTCTCACTAAAAATTTTAGGTCATGGCATCAAAAAAGTGTCATTTTAACCTAAATGGGTTTTTAGACCAGTGAAATAACAGCGAGAGTGAGTCAGCATTGTGCACAGAATTGAGCGATACTGGTTCTTTGGGAAATTCATAATCCAACACTGACACTGCTGAGATAAAGGATGACAGTGAGGAAGATTCTACACCTGAGCTCTGTGATGGGCCAACGTGGTGCTCTACTCTCTTCAGGAATGGATGAGCCAGCTCCACCAAGATTCCCCTTTACTGGAGCACCTGCTATGTATGTAGACGTTGAACACAAGAACGCTTTGGCGTTCCTACAATGATTTCTGACCGATGAGGTCATCGAAAAAATGATTATGATAGCCCGGAGGTTTACTTTCAGGTTTTAACCCCTCTTCAGTTAATTTCTGTGCATGGGGGAAGGTTTGGGGCTTGCTTCATTTTCCTACATACGGTATCTCAGTTTGTCCAACACCATTTGTTGAGCAAGCAGAATTTGTCCCTTTGGATATTTCTGTGTCCTTTTTCGAAGGCTAGGTTCCTGTTGACTGGTGAATATATGTGCAGCTTTTCTGTTCGTATCCATTGATCTATATACCTCTCAGTGTACCAATACACTGCTCTCCCTTAGGGAAAAACAACAACAAAAGTTGTATGAGCCCCTATATAATGATTTTTTTTAATGGACGATGAACTATTTTCCAGGCCAGCACTATCCTATGTTTGAGCACATTGCTGCAGCCACTGTGTCAATCCATCATGCCTTATAGCCTGCGGTACTCATGTTCAGGTATAGTGTTCTGCCATTCACAAGGTTCACACTGGCCAGTTCTTTCAGAAGTGGAAGACCAGGTCCTCCTCCCTCGTCTCTGTCTGGAAACTGCTGAAGTCTACCTGCAGTGAGTGACCCAGCAGGCATTTGAACTACTGGCTGCAAAATTTCCACCATTACAGCCAAATGCAGGCCACCACAGTACAACAGACAGTAACAGCATCTTAACACCACACAAAGGCTCCTCCCTGGGGAGACCACGTGTTCAGGCAATTGCTGCTGTTACACATGTAAGTGGGGGCTACATGAAGTCGCACCATCTCCTGTGGCCCTTCCAGGAACAGGCCATTCTGCTGTTGTTTCTACTGGACTTAGGCTCAGCTGCCAACCTGCCCTCTGCACGCATTCTTCTCCTTACCCTTCCATGTCACCTTCTCTTTGCCCAAGTCAATACTGCTGGTCAGTCACCTACTGGTGGATGCTTGCTTCTGAAGTTTCTGAACCACATTTCCCCATTGTTATGAGACATTGCTGCTGCCACTGCGAGCATTTAACAGGTTACTTTACACCTTCAATGAGAAATCTAGGGGAATAGAAAGAAAGCTTCTTCTTTCTCCCAAGGAGTGGGTGGTGGTTTTGAACCGTTTCCCTTGAGGTTAGCAGCCCAATGTGTAACCCACTACACCAGTAGAGCCTTGGTGGCACTGTCCAGCAATTATTAGACTGCTAAATATGAGGTCAGGGTTTCAAACCTACCAACTTCTCCTTGGGAGAACGATAAAGCTGTTCCCATAAAAGACTGACAGCTCCAGAAGCCCTCTATAGGGTGGCTATGAGTTGGAATTTTGCGGTCATTTAGGGCTTTTTGGTGGCATGTGATTTTTTAGGGCTTTTAGGTTGTTTGTGGACGTTCAAGGTGTGTTTGGGGCATTCGGGTGGTTTGGGGTTTTTAGGGTGTTTTATAAGATTTTAGGGAGTGTTTAAGGGATTTAGGGGTGGTTTTTTAGAGTGTATAGGTATTTTTCAGCACAATATGGTGTTTTTAGTGATGTTACAGAGTTCCTTAGGGATTTTAGGGTATTTTTAATATTATATGTGTTTTTTTCCCCCAGCATTTTAGGTTTTCTTAGGGCTTTCATGGTGTTTTCAGGGCATATATGGGGTTTAGGAATGTTTAGGGTTTGGGAATCTTCTAAGGATGATTTTTGGAAGTTTCACAGGTTTGGGTGGGCATTTGGTGTTTTTTTGTGGCTTTAGAGTGTTTATGGGATCCTGTCAATTTGCAGCTTTAATTCCGCAAAGAAAAGTCAGACAGCAAGCCAGAAAGGAGCAGGAAATGAAGGGGAAGCCCAGGCCACATGTTACAGCTGCCAAGTCCGGAGAACCTAGGTGTGGTCGTTGGCTACCTGGGACCGGGAGTGGGGCTGTGCTCCTGCCCAAGGGTGCTAGGGAGTAACCAATCTCAGCTGGACGTTTGGCTTTTCTACTAATTAGCCGACTCCATGAACTTTCCCAAGGGCAGCTGGCGAATTGCCAGGGGAACCCAGCTAGACCCCCCACACAAAAGCACAGGGATGGTTACAGGAACAGGAGGTTTCACACAGTGGATGTGCAGGGCTTGGGGTCGGGATTGGGGGCCAAGGTGAGGAAGGGGCAGCAATAAGGCCTGGTCCCAAATAATCAGACACTGAGCAATAAAAGTACAAGGACTGCCAAGAGAACATGGGGACAAAGGATGGCTGGACTTCATTTGATATCTTTGGACGTGCTGTCAGGAGAGACCAGTCCCTGAAGGGACATCAAGTCCATGAAGGACATGATGCTTGGCAAAAAGTGGAGGACGGGCAATAAAACAGCTCGAACCAGTGGCTACATCAGTGGGCATAGTAACAATGGTGAGGATGGTTTGAGGCCTGGCAGTGTTTTATTTTACTGCTTGTGTTTTTCTAGAACTGTCTTTCCTGGATGCACGAGGAAGGATAACTGTGCTTGTGGGAAGCAAATGCACAGTGGGCAGCGCTTTGGCCAACATAGGTACACCACCGGCACACAGTGCCCCCTTACTTGGCATCCAAAGTGACAGGATTTGTCTTTCCCCAGAGCTCTCCAGCCCTGGGGGAAGCGGCCCTGCCTTCGGCCCACCCCCAGGGGGCAGCACTGCTGCTCTCTCACTGGCTACATCTGTGAGGACCCAGAGAGCAGCTCCTTTCTGCTGCTCTCCTCTCAGACTTCTGCCAGAAGCCTTGGCTCGTCCTGGATCCTCCCTTGATTCCCACTCTGCACCTTTGGGGACGCCCAGCCCATTAACTCTCTCCCATCCTTCCTTGCTGCCTCTTGTCCAGATGCCTGAGCTGGGCTTCAAGTAGTTGTAATGTTATGCTTAGGTGAGATGTGTTCAGCTTGTTTACTGTCTGTATACAAGAAAAGAGTGCAGCCCAAGACATCCACCCTTTTGTTCCTCTATGGAAAGCCTGTTACGTGTCATAGTCTTCTCTCTGTGCAGTGCTTTCCTCTGCTGCTGATGCTTTTACATGAAATAGGACTCGGTGTGTCACCGCTACAGGAAATTATCTCTGAAAAAATAATATGCCCAGAACTCAGAAACAGTGTCAGCTTGCATCTGGCATCATGGAAGCATCATGGGTGTGTTTCCATTCATTCGCTCCTGAGTGTCACATGTTAAACTCAGTGCATAGCATAAACAGCAGCAGGCACAAACTGAGACAAAGCACACCCTTTGCTGTGAAGCACATTCCGACTCCTGGCTGCCCCTGTGCCACAGAGTAGAACTGCCCCGCAGGGGCTCCCTAGCTGTCATCTTTACAGAGGCACATGGCCACACCTCCCTTTTGGGAAGCCACTGGGTAGGTTTGAACTTCAGGGTTGTAGTAGTTGATATTGTAGAGCCCTGGAGTCAGTTCGGATTCATAGGGGCCTGTGCACTAGAGAGAGAAACAAAGCCCAGTCCTGCGCCATCCTCGCACTTGTTACTGTATTTGAGCCGATTCTCGCAGCCACGGTGTCAATCCACCTAAGTAAGGGTCTTCCTCTTGTTTGCTAACCCTCTGCCAAAAATGATGCCCTTCTTGCAGGACTGGTTCCACCATAGTAATATGTCCAAAGTACCTGAGACAATGTCTCCGCATCCTCTTTCAGATCTCCTGCCTTTAGTTTGTCAGCTCACTTCGATGGAGTCGATGCTGAGCCATAGCGACTCTATGAGATCAGAGCAGAACTATCTCTGTGGGTTTCCCAAAGGCTAACTCTATGGGAGTAGAACGCCTCATCCTTTTCTTCTGAGGACTGACTGGTGGTTCCCCACTGCTGACATTACAGTTGACACCCAAGGCATAAGGTACTATGCCACCAGAAGTCCCTTGCCCCTGTGCAATAACCAACACCACCTACACACAAAACCCACCCCTTCTCTGTCAGTTTGATGTATGGTGATGGCTTGAGTTGCTATGAAATTGGAAGCTACTAGGGGGAACCCGACAAAAACTACAATTTTTTCAAAACTATGCATTTAAATTTTTTATCCCCTTCATAGTACTCTCCATTACACTTCACACATTTGTCTAATCTGTGATTACATTCTTGGAAACATTTTTCAAACTCAGCAGTTTGGGTGACACCCTTGTTTTTTCCCCCCCTCTTCTGTGTTGTCAAACCACTGTCCTTCATTCATGGAAACAGAAAGAAGTCACATGGAGTGAGTTCAGGTGATTAGGATATGAGGGACAAGAGAGGCATGCTTTTTTGGGGGATGTTTTCATACTGTTATTTCTTTTCTCTTTTTTTATAATCAATTTTTGGGGCCTCATACAACTCTTATCACAATTGATACATACATCATATTTGTACATTCATTGCCCTCATCATTCTGAAAACATTTGCTCCCCACTTAATCCGCTGGCATCAGCTGATAATTATTCCCCATCCCTCATGAACCCTGAATAATTTCTAAATTATTATTTTGTCTTATCTTACACTACACAATATCTCCCTTCAGCCACTTTTCTGTTGTCTGTCCCCCAGGGAGATGGTTATATGTAGATCCTTGTAATCGGTTTCCCCTTTCCATTCCTCCCTCCCTCTACCCTCCTCGTATCGCCACTCTCACCACTGGTCCTGAAGGGATCATCCGCCCTGGATTCCCTGTGTTTCCAGTTCCTATCTGTACCAGTGTACATCCTCAGGTCTAGCTAGATTTGTAAGGTAGAATGGGGATCATTTTAGTTGTGGGGGAAGAAGCATTTAGGAGCTAGAGGAAAGTTGTATGTTTCATTGTTGCTACAGTGCACCCTGACTGGCTCCTCTCCTCCCTGCTACCCTTCTGTAAGGGGATGTCCAATTATCTACAAATGAGCTTTGGGTTTTCACTCCACACTCCCCCGTATTCACAAAGATATGATTTTTTTGTTCCGATGATGTCTGATACCTGATTCTTCCGACACCTCGTGATCACACATGCTGGTGTGCTTCTTTCATGTGGGCTTTGTTGCTTCTCAGCTACATGACCACTTGTTTAACTTCAAGCTTTTAAGACCCCAGAATGTATAACTTTTGATAGCCGACCACCATCAACTTCAGTCACCACATTTGCTTATGCACCCATTTGCCTCCAGCAATTGTGTTGGGGAGGTGAGCATCCCGGAATGCCACTTTAATACAACAAAGTATTTTTGCATTGAGGGAGTACTTGAATGGAGGCCCAATGTACATCTGTTACCTTAATACTAAACCTATAAATATATGCATATAGATCTATTTCCCCATCGTTATACATAAATATATTTACATATGCACATGCCTTTATTTAGACCTCTATAAATGCCCTTTGCTTCCTACCTCTTTCCTTGATTTCCTTTTACTTTCTGATTGTCCCACTCTCATGTTCAGCCTTCATTTGTGTTTCAGTAATTCCTCTAGGTTACATTACTCTTGGTTACACTCTACCAAGCCTCCTACACCCTCCTCACCATCTATTTGGATCACTTGGTGTTCCCTTGTCCCTGGGTTTGTTAACAGCACTTCCTTTTTCCCTACACCCCCCTTTCCCATCTCCCTCCCCCAGCTGTCAGTCCCATTGTTTTCTCCTCCAGATTGTTCATCCAGCCTATCTCATTTAGACAGACCTGTGGAAATCATAGCATGCACAAAAACGAGACAGAGCAAACCCAAGCAACAAAATGAAACAAAAGAACAACACCACCACCAACAAGCCAATGACAAAAAGCAAAACAAAACACAAGAAAGAAAAGCTTTTAGTTAGTTCAAGGACTGTTTGTTGGCCTTTAGGAGTGTTTTCTCATAGAGTATGATGGGTCAGCTAGCCCTGGCCCCAAAGTCTATTTTTGGTATTCCCTGGGGACTTCGTTGCTCTGTTCCCCTTCCTGTTCTGTTGTACACCCTTAGTATTTTGCCTCGGTGTGCTGGGATCAGATCGGGCGATAGAGGCATGCTGTTTTTTTTGTGTGAGCAGGTGCACTGTCATGGTGGCAAAACCAGTCCCCTGTCTACCACTAGTCATTCCTTTTTATTTTAAATAAATCATTTTATTGGGGGATCTTACAGCTCTTGTAACAATTCATACACCAATTTGTATGAAGCACATTTGTACATACATTGCTATCATCATTTCCAAACATGTTCTTTCTCCTTGAGCTCCTTTTTTCCCCTCCTCCCACCCACGTGAACCACTGATACTTTATACATACTTTTTATTTTTATATTTTACGCCTCTGCTGTATCCCTTCACCCAAACTTCTGCTGTTTGTTCCCCTGGGTGGTGGAGTGGGGCTGTATGTCCATCATTGAGATTGGTTTCCCCTTTCTTCTGCTTCTCCCCCCTACCTTCCCTCGTGGTGTTGCTACTCTCAGTATTGGTCCTGAGGGGTTTATCTGTCCTGGATTCTGTGTGTCGGAACTTCTAGTCAATAGCAGTGTGCAAGCTCTGGTCTAGCCAGACAACTCAGACCTTCTTACACAATATCTTCAGAACCTCTATATAGGAAGCTTGATTAACAGTCTGACCTAGTGCAATGACTAAACTCCAAATGCACTATCACCCTCACATCAACAAAACCAAACAAATGAGCATCTTCTTGAAGTTTGAGTTCACTTGACGAGGTGTATTTGAGTGAGGTGATGATGGCGTCTTACACTGACTTGATTTATGTTTGCATTCTGGCTTGTGAGAAGAGCACAAGGTCTTGTCACCAGCAATGACCTTGGGAAAAAAGTGTGGGTGCACTAGCTCAGAGCAAGTTGCCAGATGCCTGCCCAAACAGGAGAATGTATATTTTGAAATGTGTACCCAGTGGAGCTTTGTACCGCTTGGTTTTTTGGCGGGGGTGGGGTGGGGGTGGGTGGAAGGCCGGCTACTCCTTTGTAGGTTAGATAATCTGAGATGTGCTATTTGAAATTTCCTGGGGCCAGTTTTAGACAAAACTAGAAAAGTTAATTTTGCTGTATGGAAAAATCTGACAGTCTGGAAGTATCTAATTTTCCTCACATGCCATCATTCCCCTAGTAGCATTATTCTTAGTTAAAGCTCTCCTCTGTTCCTCCTTAGGGTTTCCCCCACTACCTGATGTTCCTTTTCTCCTACTCATCATCAAGGGACTTGTGTCCAAAGTGAGGACAGCAAATAAGAGACCCTCCTGACTCTCTGTTAAGAAGGGTGCTCTGGTGCATGCGTGTGTTTATGTGTGCACATACAATCGCATTTGAATTTTGTTGGAAGAGGCTTCATAGAGACAGAGAGTGACATGGTTAGAGCTGCTGCACATGTAGAGCACTGTACTCTATGGTGTTCTAATTCAAATGCATGTAAGGTCCAAGAGAGGTAATAGAAGCAAGTGACCAGGGTCAGGGAAGGCAGTAGGAGGAACTGAGGGAGCCTGAATGCCTCACACCCTGCCAGTTTCACTGATTCTTGGATGGGAGAGTACCAACCTAGTGCTGTGAAATCTTCGCAGTTTTCAGAGGCTTGGGGGATTTAAATTTTGTATGTAAAAAATAGACATCTAAATGCTTGTAATTTATTGATTTCGATAAACACACTGAATGCCAGTACTCAAGTCAAACAAACCAAACTGACAGCCATCGAGTCTTTGCCAACTCATAGTGACCCTATTAGACAGGGTAGAACTGCCCCTCAGTTCAGCTCCCAACCCTGGAGGCCCACCAGTTCCTCGTTATTATCATGAGGAATACTATTTTCACAAGAGCATTACATACCCCTAGAGACTAAACCATAAAGCCATATAGGCTTTGACCATCAATTCTGATATGCTTTTTCCTCAAACTGATGGGTCATTTGATGGAATCCTTGTATTACTTCCCTAACATAAAAATTAATCAAGCAAAGGAGATTCAGTGCTCAGTACTACAGCCCCCTATTTAGAAATTAACTCTTAAAAACCACCACCACCACCACCACCACCACCACCACCACCACCACCACCACCACCGCCACCTTATCTATGTTGATAAAAACTTGAGTAGGCTGTATAAATATCTCAAGTATTTAGGATAAAATGGATTCTTATTCTACTGTCACATATTTAGTTTGAGTTATGTGTTTCCATCTGAACACAAATTAAATAGACCTCATTGACATCTTTTCAAAATGCCATAAAAATTAAATGATTACCTTAAAAGATACTCAGTATAATTAGGCATCAGAAAAATGTACATCAACACTAGAGCGAGATAGTGTTTCAACCCATCAAGATGACACTAGCCAAGAATATTAAAAATACCATTGAGTGCTGGAAGAATGAACAGATTTGTGTCAGAAGAACAGTCTGAAAGGTCCTTAGAAGCAAGCACGGGGAGACTTCACATGCTTTGGATATGTTATCAGGAGATGCCAGTCCCTGGAAAAGGCTGAAATGTTAGGTTCAAGTATAACAACAGTTTTGAAGATGGTGTAGGACTGCGCAGTGGTTCATTCTGCCTTGAGTTGGAACTGACTCAATAGCACCTAATGCTAAAAGCTAGATGCTTTTGATCCTAAATGAAAAGTGGATGGTCCAGCCTCCATACCAGCTACGTGGACAACTGCCCCTCCCCCCAGAAGAATTTACTTTAGAAGACGGCACTGAACCTGTAGCTAGGGGAGATGGACATGTCTGATCAGAGCACACAGGGGCAAATGAAGGGGGAGGAAAAGAGTGGAGCACACACTGGTCCACCAGGCTTGGAGGATGATTTTGGCACTCTGAACAGCCAATGTACAGAGTGGACCATATGGCTGATCCCACTATGAGACATGCCATCCCTTGCTGGCCCAGAGCCCTATGGGGACAATACCGGAGACTCTGTGTTGGGACTGACCCGACTGGCCCTCCAACACGGAGGCAAATCACTAAAAGCATGCAGCAGAGCAACCATGAGAGCAGAGCGGGTAGCCCCTGAGGGAGTACAAAGGACAGACTCTGGGGCCAGAGCAAGATACGCCATCAGACCTGACTGAAGGACACACCTATAGAAAAAAAAAATCAGACCTTGATCTATTTACAGGTTTTTCTTTCTTAAAAAATTTTTTTGTCTTTTAATTAATTTACTCTTTTATTGATCATTGGTTTTCTGTTGTTGTTTTTTTGTCATCACAGTGTTCTCACCCATCGCCTATCTTGCTATGGTTTGATTTTTGGTGCATATTATTATCTCAACAGATCTATCTAGATAAGATAGGCTGGAAGAATAGTCTGGAGGAGAAAACAACAGGACCAATGGTTCCCGGGGACATGGGAGAGAGAGAGGAGGGGGTAAGGAGGTGATGCTGACCAATCCAGCGACAGGGGAGCAACAAGTAATCCAAAATCCGTCGCAAGGAGGGTGTGAGAAGCCAGGTAGGTATTCAGCAAGGGCAATGTAACCAAGAGAAATTACTCAAACCCAAGTGAAAGCTGAGCATGATAGTCGGACAAGAGGAAAGTAAAAGTAAATAGAGGAAAGAACTAGGTGACAAAGGGTATTTCTAGAGGTCTACATACTGGCATGTACATATGTAAATATATTTATACAGGAGGGTTCGTAAATAGATCAACGTGCATATATTTATAGACTTAGTATTAAGGCAGTAGATGGACATTGCCAAATACTTACTCAATGCAAGAAGACGTTATATTAAATTGGCATTCCATGATGAACACCTTTCCAACATGATGGTTGAAGAAAAATGTGTGCACTAGCAAATGTGGTGAAGAAAGCTGATGGTGCCTGGCTATCAAAAGTTATAGCATCTGGGATCTTACAGGCTTGAAAATAAAGAAGCGGCCATCTAGCTCAGAAGCAACAAAGCCCACATGGAGGAAGCACACCAGCCTGTGTGACCATGAACTGTTGAAGGGATCAGATATCAAGCATCAAAGAACACAAAAATCATGTCATTGTAAATGAGGGTGAGTGCAGAGTGGAGACTCAAAGCCCATTGGTAGGTAACTGGACACCCCCTTCCTGAAGGGATGTGGGGAGGAGATAAGCCAGTCAGGGTGCAGGGTAGCAACAATGAAACATGTTTCCTCTAGTTCCTAAATGCTTCCTCCCCCCACTATCATGATCCAAATTCTACTTTACAAATCTGGCTAGACAAGGGGATGTACAGAGAGATCGCCTTGGAGATTGGGTGGATGTTCCCACAGTAGCGTGGAGCCTCACAAGTGGTGGTCAGGCGTTTCCCCCAGTCACTTGTAGGACCTCAGGATTTAGGCTGGGGATGCCCCCACTTTTTATAGGGGAGAACAACCTGTGGCCTGGTGTGTGGGAGAGGACCAGCGTGAATTCCCCAGCTGCTTGCCACACCAATAAGTGGGGGGTGGGAGCTCCCTCAGTTGGGCCTTCAGGTTTGCCCTAGGCAGAGGGGAGTGGCCTGGAGACAGCTATTGTCTTGTGATGGGAAAGAGAGTGAAAGGAGAGGAAAAAGAGAGAAAGAGGAAGACACAGACTGGGGCAATAATGCCAACCAGACTGACAACCACTCACCCACACACAACTAAAATGCACAGAGTAAACAAAGGTGACAACAGTAAAAAAAAAAAAAGAAAAGAAAACAACTAAAAAGGAGAACCAAATCTGTGGAGGCTGTGGTAGGAAGTAGAGAAGAGCTAGATGGAGCGGAGAAAAGCAGAAAACCTGTAAGAAGAGTCCAATAAAAGGAAAAAGAGAGAAGAGAAAAGGAAGGAGGAGGAGAGAGTATTTTTTAAATGGTTAAAGAAATAACTGACCCTGTGTTATGCTGTGTGTAGCTCTGACTCGTCCTGTGTGCAGTACTGTCTTAGGGGTCAGGCTGCCCACTAGGAGGACAGGGTTGCCCTAGGCAGAGTGTAGGGCTCTGGAAACCAGCAGTGGTATGTGCAAGCAATGAGAGGGAGCAGAGAGAATCGTACAAGCTAAGAGAGAGGTGAAGAAAGCAAAGACAGAAAGAGGAAAGAAAGAAAAAGAGAATAAAGAGAAAGAAGGAAATAAATCCAACTGAGTTCACTAAGGTTGGCTGTGATGGTAAAGAGCAAGGAGAGAGAGAAGGAGGAAATAAAGTATAAAGTAGTAGCTGATCCCTGATTGCTTGGATGAGGGGCCAGAGGGGTTTAGACACTGCTCCAACATGGCAGGTCAGTGTGCCCTTTTAATGCCGGGACCCAGTGGTGCTGGGCAGAATTGCCCTAGTTGACGAGATCACCTTAGAGGCATGACGGAGGTTTCTTCAACGGTGCAGCGCACTGTAGGTGTTTGTCCCAGGTGCCTTGTGTGGTGTACAGCACTCCCACACAGGGCAGGCTGGAGTGCCTCCTGCTATTTGGGTTGATTTGCCCTAAGCGGAGGGAAGTGACCTGGAAGCCTTTAGTGGCATATGAGAGGAGAGAGTGGGAGAGAAGAGGAAAAAGAGGGGAAAAGGGGAAAAAAGAGGGATAAAGAAGAAAGCGAGTAAATAAAAGCCCAACACCAACCTGAGCACGTTGAAACTGAGTGCGGTGGAAAAGTTAGAAGGGCTAGTGAATAAAGTGAGAATAAGTAGAGCAGTGGGTAAGGAGGTAATGATACTTGATCACCTGTCCTTGAGGTCAGAGGAATTCCAACTCTTCCTCAAGGTCACGGGGTCATGGACTTGTAAGGTCTCTCTCTCTGGCCTAAATTCCAACCCCAGTCCTTGGCTCCCCGCGAGAAAAATTTCATGCGGAAGCCGGGCTCGTGATCCAAGTGAATTTAATGAGAGTTAAAAGAAGTTTCAGGTTTTACAAGGCACCCATAGGATTCCTTTGACCATGGGGCCTGGCAGAGACTGCCTCAGGTCATGCAAGGATCTCTCTCCTCCCAGGAAGACGACCAGACCACCCCTCTCCCATCTGGTCCCTGCCTTTTCAAGGGTTCCAGGGGAGGCTGGTGAAGGACCCCAGGTCAATCCCATTGGCTGAACTGCAATCATCTGGCCCAGGTGGGCTGCTCCAGGTGCAACATCCATCAGAGCCCACGGGCAGGAAAATCCAGCTTTTCTATGCTGGCTCTCCTGGGCATGCGTTAATGGACCTTCCCATCCCTGATGTAGGGTTACACAGATGCTGTGTGAGATTACTTCAAAAGCAAGATCGCGCCAGTGGCCAGGGCTCACTTGGGTGCTGGAGTACCTGCCTTGTGCTGCAAGTAGCACTGCAGCAGGGGCTGGGAGGGGGCACTGGGGGGCTCCCTCAGCCCTGTTTAGGGCTCCAAGACCGGCAGGGCCTCCCCAGCTATGTGTAGAATCACTGAGAGGGAAGCTTGTTGTCCTATCTAGACTGCTGATGCTTCCTAGATCAGAGTATTTTCTTTTTTATCCCTCTGGCCAGCTAGAATGAAATTGTCTCCCACAGTCTCTGGGCTACAGCTCAGTGCTGTTTAAGGCTGACACTGCTACAGTGGGTCTTTGTTATGGTAAAAGCTGCCAGGCCCTGTGGCTGAGTTCTGGCATTCCTTAGCTAGGTTGCTTTTTATGCTGATTTATGTTAAGGACCTCCCCTATGTGGTGCTTGGAGCTGAGCAACCAGACTTGGGTTTGAGTTTTAAACCAATCATTTATGTTTCACCCTTAAAAAAAATTCTACTTGTGATGTGTTCAGATTTGGTGGCTGTCAAGCTGACCCCCAGAGGGGGAGATGCAGCTTATCAGGGGGGTTGTTTACTAGTCGGCCAATTGGAACTAAATTTGCTCCCTGGACTCCCGACTTTCTGCCTTTTTCTCCCACACCATGATCTTCCTAAGGTAATAATATATTTTTTCTTCTACTCTAAATTATGGCTACCCACCACCAACCCCTGACCGTGAGCTCAAGGCATCCAACCGCATGGAGAGCTCAGTGTGGGGTTCCCCTAGTGTCTGAGCTTCTGCCCCCTCTCAGGGCGTCCACCTGCTGGCATCCCTGCTCCAGGCAAGGGCATATCTGGCGCCTGCCACTTCGTCAAAATTATAGTGCTTTAAAGCATTCTTGGTTTGCTTTGTGAGTGGAAATCCCACAAAAGAAGGGGTTCAGGAGAAACCCTGTTACCCTAGTTCTAATTTCAGAACTCCACCTCCCCGTTTCCTTCACCTAATTTCCTATTTTTCTGGTCTGGCAGCAGGAGCTCCAGATAGATGGGTCCTATCTGGTCGCCATTTTCTCTGAATCCCTCCATCTATTTCTTTTACACTCTTAAAAAGTACAAAACATTTACTCTACAAGCGCAAACAGATTTTCAAAAGCAGGGAAAAACCTGAACGTTCAGTACATGGTTCAATCGTCTTTTCATCTCTGTGCCCTAACTATGCTGAGCTCCATGGAACTGCATGGAGGGGAGCTATTCTGGCGTCATCGAGCCAAGTGAGTGTTTTGAATTACCTCAAGTGAATATTTGACTGGAAAGCATAGGGTGTAAAAAACCCCTGAAATCAGATGGTGCACATCTATCACAAAGAACAGGGCCTTGTACTTAAACCTTTTTTCTGAAAATAAGCAGCCATCTAAGTGAGATGTCAACTAAGGCCGCCCAGAACAAGCAGCACAGCCAGTGTGATGCCAGGGTGATAAATAATAGAATCTCAATCTGCAGGTATGAACAAGAATCAGAGCTTAAGTTCGGAACACCCAGTTTGCAAAAGGACTCAAATGCACATGCGGGGTGAATTCCCTCTGACCACAGTCCATGGACATGAACAGATACAGTTAAGTTCAAATGTAACACCTGATCATTTGATCTCTTCAGACTAATTTTAATTTGGTTCCAGTTTTTAGTATTTTTCACTTTCTGTTCGATTGAGGTTTTTCTCTCTTTTATCATTGTTAGTTTTTCTTTTCTACTTGTTTCTTGATTTTGTTTTGTATTTTTTTTTAATACATATGAAATCCAGGAGAGGTAAATCCAGAGAGACACTAACAGAATTAACAATCACCTAGGGACAGGCAGGGAAGATTTGGGGGAATGAGGGGGGGCTAACAAAAATGAATATAAAAGAAGGAAATGATGTAAACCTGATTGTGGTGAGGATTACACAAATCTTAATATGACTGAAGTATTGAATGATATATGTGAATTATATGAGAATTAAAATAAAACAAAAGCTGAGGTCAGAGATAGGGCAGCAATTTAGCCCTGAATCTCTTGGTGAAGATTGAATGTCATTTTGTGCCAAGAGCCCATTTTTCCACTCATGAAGTTTGGGGAACCGGCCATGCTCCTTCATCACTTTTCTTACCTCAATAAATGGGTACAGTTCACTCTTCTCCCTTTTCTTCTCTGTCACATACTTTGCAGCAGTCAGGGGAACAGAACTTACAGTCCTGAAAGGGATCCATGAGTGTTAGTCCAGGTAGACTAGAGAAACAAATCCACACTCAGATGTGTATAGGAAAGACCTTTATATACAAGAACAGTTGTATATTGAGAAAGCATTCCAGCCCAACCAAGATCAAGTCCATAAGTCCAATATTAGCCCATGTCTGATATCAATCTATAATGTTCTCTTCAGACTCATGAAACACCTTCAATGACCCCAAATGCAGGAAGATCACAGGTCAGTAGTTGCAAAGTCTTCTGCATCCAGTGGTGGTAGAAGCATCTCAGCTTTGGCAGGGTCTCCATGTGGCTCCTCCAGTTCCCAGGGCATGGGTTCTATCAGTGTGGTGCCATGTGTCTTGTTAGTAGGACATCTCTCAGGGAATGAGCAGAAAGATAGTCTCCTGCCTCCAAGGAGGAAATACCAGATTTCCCAGAACCCTGACGGGAAGGCCAGGCCCACAAAGAGGCCTCATTGGCCATAACCCAATAGAGAGACTAGAGTCTACCCCTTCACTCTTAATCCTCTCAAGTCCCAAATTGACACCAGATTGTATAACTACAACAGACCACCCCTTGTCCATTTGACATTTTCACAAAATTCTTTAGCCGTATATAATTTCAAAACAATAATAGAATCATATCAGTATCTAACAGTATAATATGAAAATGCATACATTTCACTCCGTGCCACCCTCCTTTAAACATAATATTCTGTAAGTGATGAAACAAAAATATCCTATGCTTAACAATTGCAGGTAAGGTACACCCACATATTAATCCTATAATTCTATGAATATATTCCAGTATCTATGAAATCTTGTAAGCTAGCCACTTCACGCCTTTATCTGGCCCATTTTGGCTATCCAGTTTCTCTACTGCCTACTTCCGTCAACCCAGTGCTCTGAGGAGACAATCATATTCTTCAATATAAAGAGTCTTCATGCCAGTTGGAACCTTGTGAAGTCCACATCCACAAGAAAGTCAAAGCAGGACAGTTCGTCTACACAGTCTGCAGCAGTATATACCAGTGCACAGGCTCAACATTCTTCTCTTCATCTGGTCGGGTTCGGGTCAAGTCAATGTGGGCTCCCTCTCTTGGCCTCACCTCAGTGTCCATTGGTCGCATTGCCTTTAGGCCTTGGCCCCATCACCAATTCTCCACAACTCTAGTCTCCTCAGAGTAGGTCATGGACTTCAAACCAGTCAACCTGCTCTCATCTTCTTCTCTACTGCCTGTAAACCAGGTCCATGAGTGTCAATGGTCAGAAGGAACCCGCTGCTCTATTGCTGCTATTCTGCCACTTTCACTCAACAAGCAGATCCAGGTGGTCACCTAGCAATCATTTCAGGCTTCTACAGGCTCCCTTGAATGTTCAGTACTAGAAAGGAGTTTCTTCAGGCTTTGAGATTTTTTCCAGTTTCTGACAAAAACCACTATTCAAAATTCAAATATTACAAAAGTTCCCTTTTAATGCACATGAAGCTCTTCCTCACAGTGGGAGCAGTGCACAGAAATGGACCTTGATGCTGGGCTGCTCCATGCGTGCTTTGGTCAGTTGGGAGCTGCTGATTCACAGATTCACTTCACGTGGATGAAGATGCTTGTTTGCTTCCCCGTGAGTTTATCGCGCTTCAACACAGAAGCACCCTGTTCTTGGGTTTTGCCTCTGCCTTGCTCCTAGCACCGCTGGAATAGAAAGATCACAAATGATTTTTTTGTTGTTGTTTCAAAAAACAGAAAAGAAATGCCGTGTACCTGTTAGGTAAGTAGAGGCAGAACTGAGGGTGGTCGCTGTGCATGCCAAACCTCCTCCCCATCACAGACAGTTGAAAGCTACTTCAGGCTGGAAAGATGCACACATTTAGGTCCTTGTGACAGGAAGCAGGTCAACCTGGGCAGGCCCCCATCTAGACCAGGTGGGCTTAATTCAGTCAATGGGGTCAAACAGTACCATCAGCCATGCCTACCAACAGGGTATGGGTGGGGGTCTCAAACCAGCTGTCATGCAACCCAGCGTGCGTGGGCTGTCCAGTCCGCCCCCACCCCCCACGAGCATATTTGCCTCTTCTATCCTTTATAAAGTCACTTGGATCACAAACTAGGTTTCTGCGTTAATTGGTTCTTGTGTGAAGCCAAGGACAGAGGTACATTTCTCCCAGAGAGAGCCCTCACATAACCAAATCAGATTATAGCCTTCAGTGTTAGGGTTCCAACGAATTTTCGGAGAATATCTCAAGTGGTAGTGGTAAGGACACAACTCAATCCATATTATCTCTTTATTTTGCTCAGCCAGATGCTTGCCCTTTGAGCCTGAATTGTTGCAAGGCTTATTACCCCATCAAGTGTTCCCAGAGCAAGCCCTAAATGGGCAGTAGTCACACACAAGGAAGATTTGCAGGGGACACTGTTAAGAATGATTAATGCTTAAGTATTCCTTGTCTCCCCAAATGTACCATCTGACAGAAAATTTGTTAGATCTCTCTCCTGGGAGAGATATACCTCAGTTCTTGAATAACTCTCCTGGTCATAGACGTCAAATTCCAAGCTTTTCATCCAACATTCATAAAGCTAAATAAATGTTACAAAAACCTAAGTTCTCTATCTTGGATAAGACAAAGTAAAACCATGACTTGAGAAGGTTTTCATTGAGGACAGAGACAACTTCAGATATTCTAAGCCTATGAAATTGGTCATGATTCAGGCAACTTGCCAAGGAAGCAGGTAATACCTAGGTGGGAGGTGGAATGAATAAGAACTTGCACTAAGATTCCATTCCATCAGGTGCAGCTGGTGACTTTGGAGGCCCAGAGCAGGCAGTGGGAGAGAGAAGACCAGAGCAGGGGAGGGATGTGATGAGCTGGAGGGTAGAGGGAGGGATTATATATTGTACTGCTGTCACCTCCCACCCCACTGTGACTCTTTAGTGATGTGGGCCCAGGTTTGTGATGCAAGTGGTTTTGAAGGCAGAGGGGACTCAGAGTGCTCAGTTGCCTGAGTGCAACCGCTGTATCCAGAAGATGGAGGAGATACTCTTTCTGCTGGAACAGAAAAGTGCTTCCTGGCTGACCTACCAATACCCCACCTGGTTCACTGTTTTGACCTTGGGCATCCTGTATGGAGTGGGTTGCTTCTTCCTGGTCCTCCCCTTCCTTCCAAATACTCCACCTGTGCGACCACCCAGGAAAAGGATAAAGGTAAGAAATTCTCAACCCAGCCATAGGAGAGATTGACTTTTCCTTGTTTTATAAATTTTTCCTTTCGTAATTAATTTCCTGATAGGGGAAATCTCAAGAAAGAAGAGACCATCAGCCCTGGCTTTGGAATGTTGATGAGGGCTGGTGCGTCCTTACTCAATGTTAGGACATTGTTCATTGCATTAGTATCATTTTATCCTTGCCGGCTTATGTTGATTTTCATTATTTCTGTTGGCTTTCCCTGTTTGTGAAGCACGGGAGGCGTGGAGGCATCATGATCATCATGGACACAAGGGTTGACAGAGTTGCAGGTGGAGAGATCTCATGGCAGAGGGAGGGATTGTGAGATCAGCAGTGTGGAGAACTCCCCCATCGGGATGCTAGGGAGTGAAGGGGGATTGATTTCAAGACGAAAAAATGAAGGAGGCCAGAGGGGACAGAGAGCTTTAGACCTGACTGTGATTACACAACTCCTTTTGAAGGCAATTTAACCATGGAGGGGGGGGGTGTTGTTCTAAAATGGATATGGTAATCATTGATTGTACCATTGCCCTTGATCTGATTGAACGACTGAACTATTGACTCGTATGATATGTAAATCATTTGCCAGTAAGATGAGCATTCAAAAATATTTCTCTTTGAAGATCTCAGACCTCCCATCTCTAGTTGTTATAGAGGGCAATAGGTAAAAATCCCCAATATAGTGACGCAGTGGCTGAGGACTAGATGACTAGATGTTTTAAAGGGCAGCTCTCATCACTGGGTCCTCAGTCTCTTTCCTTGAGCTCCAGTCTCTGGGCCAAGGCTCCTTTTCTGTCTGGGCTAATTGAGAAAGCATGGCTGACCCCGGGGAGGAAGTGGTCAAGGGCTGGCCCAGAGCTTCAGCCTCCATAATCAAAATCTTGCCCAGCAGAACACCGAGTGCTGAGAGTGTGTACTCTCCGTGAGCAGAGGAAGGCTGACGGAAGAAATGCACTCTAGGTCTCACACAGAAGCTGGTTTCTGGGCTTTAGTCATTCCATGGAGATTGTCATTCTTCTAATCACCAGTAAATGCCTGCAGTTTGTCACAAAGAACAGACGCAGGATTGGATTCCAGCCTGACTTCCTCTCTTGTGCTCCAGCCTCAGGTGGAGACAAGGAGAAGAAGCAGGTCAAGGGACAAAGGTGATGCTCTGAAAGGTAAGGTTCTGCCCATTCAACCAAGCTCTGTAAGCTCTCCTGTCCCCTCCTCTGCAGGATGCCAGTGGCAACAGCCCGTCTCTCTCAGGTAATAATCCTGAACAAAAGGATACTGTGGATGGAAACAGAACCCAGATATTTCCCAGATGTACAGGAGGGGCCTAGGATGGGATGAAGGCTGGCCAAGGTAGGACCCAGTAGGGATCAGTGGGGGTGTCAGGAGCACATTCTGGTGGATTTGGAGGTGGAACATTGAGGGGTAACTGCGATAAGCTGTGTAACTTTGCCAAGGTTCAGATTGCTCACTGAGACCCCACAGACAATATTGGAAACCGATGCTCCTTGAAATGCCAAAGCACCTCCTGCCCGTGGGAGTAAGCTATCATTTGACCTTGAGCTCTGGAGAGTCCAACGTCCTAAGTGCACAGCCCGTGTGACATTCCTTTCGGTCCTCTGGGAGGGCTGCACCATAACGGTTCTCCTGATTTCCAGCTTTCCGAAGCTTCCTGCAAGAACTATATGGCGCTCAGAACCTGCGTTTGCGTCTTAGGCAGAAGTAAGTAACCTTCCTGTTTCACCGCGGGGTGCATCTTCCAACCAGGGTGCCTGTGTGGCCTCGGGCTGCAGAGCAGCTGGGATGCGCTGGTTTGGGGGACACTTTCAGGGATGGGCAGAGAATGACAGGAGTCCCGGGCAGTGGGGTGGGGCAGGAAGAGCAGGCCATCAAGGCTTGGGGAGGGACTGAGCTTGCACCGACCCTTGCTAGCCTGCTAGGTCTCTTGCCCCTTCAGTCCTCGCTGTAATCTGGTCCTTCTGTCTCCTGCAGCCACTTGGGAAACCCATCTGACACTGGCAGCTTTGGTCAACAGAAAGCTCAAGCCCTCTCTGGTAGCTGGCGAAATAGAGGGACGGCTGAAGTCCACGTCGGTACGCGCGCCCCACACGGTTCTGCGGCTCATCCATTCCGGACACCTAGGTCTCAGAACTCCACCCTTCCACGGGCCCAGATGTGCCTCTCAACTTCTCATGTCTTACCCGCCTTGAGTCAATCACCAGACTGCGCACATTCCCGTGAACCTGACAGTCTTTCACCCACACCACTGGCTCTTCCCTCACCCAGTGCCAAACCCCCGGATTCAAAGGCCTACCTGCAGCCTCCAAGCACTCTCTGGGACTCACCACCCCCGCCTCCCACAGGGACTCATTCTCAGAATGACTTGTTGGCAAGGCCCAGGCAGAACCCTTCTCCACACAACCGCTGCTCCACACCTGCCATGGCAGCCATCACAAGTCAGAATCCCACAGGCCGCCCTACTACCTCCCCACCCCAGTGTTGGGCAGCTGCCAAGAACATACAGCTTCCCTCCTTGGAATACATTGGGTCTCTGAAAGAGCACTCTACCTGGCACCCCCAAGAAGACACCTTTCGGGAAGGACCCACAAAGAGGCAGGGGGAAGTAGGGAGGCCCACCTTGCTCAACCCCAATGTCCACAAGCTGCTGGAAATAGAAATCACAAAGGCAGAGAAATGGAATATTTGGGAAGAAAAAGGAAAGGGTGTATCAGAATACCATCTGCAGGCCTTAAATATGTTGAAGGCACTCGATGGGGAGCAGATCACTGCACCTCCCCATCCCTTCTGGAATGCCAGCAGTAAAGCAGAGCAGATACCCAGCCCTCAGAAGCATTTTCCACAAAAATTCAGTGAGTTTTTCTGGGGTCTACCTTTTCTGCACAGCGAGTCTCTGGCAGTTGCTCTCAGGGTCTCTGGATCCACCCTAGAGTTTTCCACTGTCTTATTTAATGAAATTCCTAATGCCTTACCAGCTCAAATGCAAGCTAAAGAGTACCCACTCTTGTTGCAACGTCACTCCTTGCCCTACACTGAAGGCCGATTCCAACTTTTACTTCCAATTGCATGCCAAGCCCAGGCCCCACCGGCGGCTACAGTTCTGACTCCGCCCGGTCCACAGCCCCGTGGCCCACTCGCAGTACCTTTTCCTCCTCCACACAAGAGTCCCTGTGATGAATCCTGTCTTCCCGTCCACACTAAGTCCCAATCACGCGTTCCAAATTCACTTCAACAGCTGGAAAGCCATTTTTTAAAGAAACAACAGGAAAGTGAGAGTTCTTTACCCTTTATGATGCCACGACCCCAGGAAGCTTTTTGTCTTCGCAGCCCCACTCATCCCCAGGATAATCAGAAGGTCCAGACCCCAAAGACAGACCGCAAGCTTCCTGGCTGCTTGAAGCAATCGGAGCTCCACCGCCAAGAGAACTTCCCTCAATTGCAGGGGCCCCTTGGCAATGGGACTCTTGAGTCTATGACACTAAAGCAACCTCAGGAAAAATGGCCAGGGACTTGTCTGGATATTAAGCAGCCCGAATGTTCCTGCTCCACACCTGGAGACAAGCAGGGGAAGAATGTAATGAAGACGGTGTCCCCAGGAAGATGCACACACCCTGGACCGTCGCTTGCGTGCTGCAGAGCCGGTGTCCAGCTGAGGAACAACTCGGTCAATGGACAAGGGAATTACTTGAGGAAAATATCCAAATGTAATCTATCTATCCGTGGATCAGGAAACTACTGCCCAAAAGGAACTCCGGGAGCCGACTCAAAGGAGTTAAGTGATTTGAGGATACACAAGGGGATTAGCACAGGAACTTACACCCTAAGGGGTCCAAACAAAATCCTACTGGAAAACACCCTGAATGTCCACATGTGCAGGAAGGTGGAGCAGATTAGAAAGGATCAGATCCCTGGCATTGTTTGCCGTTCATGTCTTGCGACCACGCATGCTTTGTCTATTTCCCTGACCCATCCACGTGTTGTCAATGTGGCCTCCTGGGGAGAGCTGGAAGATCTGAACACAACGCAGAGCCTTTCCTTTCTCAGCCCGGGCACTCAACAGGTGCTGGACTCGCATATCGTAAGGCTCCAAATGAGGCAGAGGTGGTGCATGCCCCTCAAAGTCCTTGAGCCCACAAACCTCTGTAGGACAAGAAAAGACAACGCAATGTCCCTTCCACAGTCCACCTGCTTAGCCACCCCTAAGTCTTCAACTAACCAAGTAACTGAGGCTGTCAAGTCCTGGGAGAACCCTGTCAGGCAGACTGGGGAGAGAGAGTGACCACAAAGAAATCAAGCCCTACCCTGGAGAGTCCTTTTGCTGATTGCTCCCCTACAGAGGAGCCTGTTCAGGGAACCCCAGCCTACCCCCCACTTGATAATGACAGTGGATGCTCATTGGCCCTCAGGCAGCCGTTTCCAGCCTTCATGCCCAGTATCCTTGGCAGAACCTTCCAGAATGAAAGTGTCCAGAGAGAGAGCCTAGAGCAAACCTCAAATCCAGTACTGACCAGCAAGGGGTCAAGGAAAGAGGGTGCTAGTTGTGCCCCAGGAGGCCCCAGATTGGAAGTGAACTCTGAATGCCCATCTTCAAGAGCCAAAGAGACAGGGTTGGTGGTGGTCAAGAAGTCTTCTTCAATAGAGCTAGACACTTTCAAAACCAGTGTGCTGGCAAAATCTCAAACCAATGATGTGGACCGGGGGTGCTTCGAGGCTCTAGGATGTAGTAAAAGTTTCCTGCTACCTGGAAAGTGTGCTCCAGTTCCTGAAAAGCCAAGCCTTACAGCACGAGTGTGCAGTGAGATTAAGCTCCAGGTGGACGTAGAGGCAGAGGGTGGTTCTCCATGCTGTCCTGTAGACGGGCCCCTTCAGGACTGTACCACTGATGTGCTCACTGCCACCAATGCTTTGCCTTCTCAGGTGGTCCATTGCCGCCCCCAGCATTTGTTCACTGGGGATAAGCCAATATGTCAAGGGCCAAGTGCTTCGTGGTGGCTAGAGCAAGTTACATGGGGCAGCAGAAGCTCAAAAGCCCCAACCTTCAGGACCCCTCGACAAGGAGAAGGAAGGATGCTGTTCCCACTGACAAGAGGGAGACCCATAAATGGCCTAATCCAGAAGAGCATGGAAAAGGATTAGCGGGAAGAGGCATCTCCCAAGTCTGTGGGTTAAGCCAGCCTGTGCAAGACAAGGCATTGGCTGAGTGCCTTGAGATCAAGTCCTCAAAGCTCCCACCAGAGAAGGGACAGCTTCCTGCTGAGGGCCACTGCAAAAAATGGAGGAAGCACTTTGTCCAGTGGATTTGCTCCAGCAAATAATCTACAGGACACGGTGATCCTTTGCAAAAAGGAAAGCCCGTATTACACTGTGGTCACAGCCTTAGGCCCCTTCAAAGACAACCAGTGTCTCCTAACAAGGTCACGGAGGCTCAGGTGCTCACGACAGATGTTGGCCAAGTCCTAGAGGGGACACCAGGCTGTCAACAGGAGTATCTTGCGTCAATGTCAAGTTCACGAAAAGAAGCGCAGGCCTCAGTTAATGGATGTTCCTCCACATGTGGGGCTCCTTTCTTTGTAGAACACAGGAGAGTGGCAAGTGTGAGACCCTGCCTTTGCCAGGCGATACCTGACTGCCAGAGCCTTCCCACCACGAGCACCTGTATCAGGGATGTATTCACAAATTTCTGTCTGTTCAAGGGATTCAATGTCAGAAGCCACACTCAGGCATTGCCCCCCAGGGTGTTTGTGTGCCCAGTCAGCTTCCAGCAGCACAAGCGGAGGAGGTGGGCTTACTCCAGTTACCCTTACCACTGCCCACGTCACTGTCTTCGAGAATATGTCTTATCTGGCAAATTAGAAGACGCTTCTTCTGCTCTGATTAGTAGGAAAGTATCCATGCCAGCCACTTTAGCCTGTTCTGCACAGGCTAATGGCTTCTCTCAGCCATGATATTCATTGTTCCATAATAGAGATTTTCCCCCTCCTACATTAAAGTGTGACTTCTGTGCTGCATGGCGGGATCTAGAGGGGGTGTCATGTGTGTTAGTCTGTGTAGACTAGAGAAACAAAATTCATACACTCATATTTTATGAGTTTTATATAAAGGTTAAGTGAACATTGAAAAGCATCCCAACCCAGTTCAATCTAAGACCACCAGTCCAATAGTATCCCATGTGTCTGACACCAATCTACAAAGTCCTCCTCACAATCCAAAAACACACGGGGAGACAATGACTGCAGGAGGAAATTGTAGTCCGTGCGCTGGCAGGTTCTCCATGAGGCTGCTGCAGAAACCAGGGCTGCAACAGGGTAGGTCCATGCGGCTTCTCCTCAGGGATCTCCCAGGAAATGAGTCTTTCCAGCTGCTTTAGGGACCTAACAAATGCATATCCACCCTGGTGGCACTATCAGAGAGCAAGAGACCAGAAAGGCTAGGCTCACAGAGCCATTGATCTCCCTGCCTTTCAATTAACCCCACATGAGTTCATTGACGAGGTTGGCATAATATACCTTTAACTATGTTAGATACTGCGTCTCCTTCTCTGAGTGCTAGCTCTGACTTCTCAAAGGGCAGGGCTCTGGAGGAGGTTTTCAGCAGTGTTTCCCACCCACTTCCATCCCAAGTTCTTCATTTTGCACCTCTTATGACTTATGGTAACACCCCTACTGTGAAAACCTCAGAAGGTCCCAAAACAGTGAAGAATGTTCCCTGGTGCCATTACTTTGTCTTCAACGTTATGTGGCTGCAGTTGATAGGTTTTGAGAGGCGCAATCCAGCCAAGAAATTCCATCGTAGGCTCCAGAAGAGGTTTAGACCAAAGTAGCGTCTCATGGTACCAAGCAGGCATGAGACATGTGGCGGCCTGTCTAAGTCCCACATGTGCATTTGATGAAGGCTGCCAAGTTTGGCATGGAGGTTCCGCCTCAATACACCTGTCACAAAATGTGAAATGACATCTTTTGCTACCTTTGCCTCTCTCCCAGCCTAGGGTAGCCTCCAGGATGGAAGTCCCAGGTCTGACACATGTGGGTGGGAACTGCTAGGGAGGCTGCCAGCGGGGGACTATTCTCACCCACTGCACCAAGGGAAAATCTGGTTCACAGCTCACATGCCTTCCTCTGTATATAAACCCGGAGAAGGAGCAACATCTTAGGCTGAGTGGTACAGGATGAGTGTCTGTGTAATAACCACTAATGGTTAGGCACCATGGACACAGGGTAGGGAAGGATACAGTGAAGAAGAATATAAAGTGTTGGAAGTAGCAAAGGCGGCCAAAGAGCATGAGGATCCCCAGAAATGATGCAAGACACAAGCAGAGCTAACACAGGCTTACAAAGGGGAATCGGCCAGGTGCTTCACCCCAGCTTTAGCTAGCTGCCCCCACAGCAGAACTTTATCTCCTACAGAGAGCACTAGGTTGTATAGCAAAGGCACAGTTTTCAAGCAGGGAAGGTTACTTTCTCAATACTATCTTAGTGGGGCGACAAACTGTTATTTTACTTGATTTCCATCTCCTGTGTGGTGGAAGAGTGAGTGTATAGCCAGGGTGGGGTAGAGTGGGGATGAGACAATAACAGGGATGCCAGGACTCAGGAAACATGACCCCAGGCTTTTGGGCTTCACACATGCACACACACACGTGTCCGCGCTCAAGGAATGTTCTCACGAAACAAGACCCAAGGCTGGTGGTCTTCACATGCACACATACGCGTGCGCACACACACACATACATGCTCTAGGAATGTTCTCAGCAAACATGACCCCAGGCTGGTGGTCTTCACACACACACACACACACACACACACACACACACACACACACACACACGCTCTAGGAATGTTCTCAGGAAACATGATCCCAGGCTGGTGGTCTTCACACACACACACACACACACGCACGCACGCACGCATGCTCTAGGAATGTTCTCAAGAAACATGATCCCAGGCTGGTGGTTTTCACACACACACTCACACGCAAACTCTAGGAATGTTCTCAAGAAACATGACCCCAGGCTGGTGATCTTCACACACACGGACGCACACACACACACACACACACACACACACGTGCACGTGCTCTAGGAATGTTCTCCGGAGAGAGTGGCTTCTAAGGACTGAGTGCTGCAAAGAAAGTCACAACTGGGAGCAGCCTTCCCTTCCCCTAGAGACTCCTGGGAAATCAGGATGTGCACGGAGATTAGACATCACCTGTCTTGATAAGGGAAAACAGTTCAATAGTGGTCAGTGTTTCCTCTGTGCTTCTAACACAGGGTTTTATTTCCTGGGCACCAGATTATAGAAGGAGGCGCAGGAGGGCCCCCCAAAATATGATTAGTTGATCCGCTAGAGTAAATTCTCATGTGCTTAAAAGAACACCCTGGTGGGCCAGGGTTTACTGTTTACTGAACTAAACAGTAAAGGATGGCGAGGAAGACATCCACTGAGCCTTGACCTCCATGCCTCAGTCAGGACACCAAGTGTGTGTGTGTGTGGGGTGGGGGGGTACTGACACCCGTGGTGGAGGAGGGAATTGGACATAGGCCCCAGAGACTGCTGGTACAGCAGCATGATGTTGTTTCTGGAGTCCTGATTGTGCCAAGGCAGCCTCTGGAGTGTCTGTGGCAGTAAAAAATCAGATTCTGGATCTGCAGAGCCTGGATCTGGGGCCTCTTGGGTAGCAGGTAGCTTGGGTGTGTTCCTAGGGAGTGTGAAGAGCTGGACACCGGACTACCCGCTGCTGAACCCTACCGTTCGTGCTAGGTAAGTGCACGGAGATGGAGAGAAGACCCTGAAAGAACAGCAAGGGGTGCATGAACCAAGCCCCTTCCCTTTCCCCTGCCACCAGGTCCTCTTATATGGTGCTGTGAGGTCAAACAAAGGGAAGCCCACTCAGACCTGCAGAGACCTCAGCGAAACACCTGCCCCCCAACCCCCACAATTCAGCAGACATCTCACAAGGACACTCACACATACCCGAGAGAGAAACCTCACACACATACTTCCTTGGAGACTTCCAGAGAGACTCAGAGGCCTCGCACAGAGACTTCATATGAAGTTCTCAGCATCCTTTATGGAGACTTCTCAGAGACCTCACAAGGACCTTACACAAAGCCCTCCCACATAGCTCACTGCCAGCACGGGAGAATTAGCAGCCACTGTCCACCCCTGAGCTCCTGGAAACTTTCACACATTGTCTGCAGTGCCCCACATGCTTGTGCATCTTTGTCCTCATAGCCTTGCTTGGGAACAACAGAATCACAAACTGCACGTAGTTCTGTGCAAATTTTCCCCACTGAAACGTTTTCACTAGCCTAAACTCTGAAGTGTAGTTTACAATTGAAATTCAAGTAAAACTGCCAACACCAAATGAGAGTGTGATTTTAGATGGTGTGCAGTCAAATGTCGTCCGCCACACTTTTACTTTTGCTTCGGACAAATTCCTGAATTGGTGGGGAAGTGACTGACTACTTTGGAAGCAACAGAATAGTCCATCAAATGGGCTTCAGGACTCAAATAAATAAATATACATCTGATCTGAACTCAAACTCATTCCCCAAGGGGCTCATGAAACTAATTTTTTTGGAAGAGTGAAGGAACCCACATGAAAATAACAAAATTTACATCACATTGTGTCTGTCTGGCTCAATTTCTCAATGAAACAGCTGTCATATCTTAAGATATTCAGGGCAACATTCCTTTTATAGCTCTGTTGACATAATTAATATGATGTTTCCGTGAAATGTAATATTTCTAAGTTATGCAAAGTCCTAATGTTTATCTACCACAACAAACTGATAATATTTCGAAGGATGAAGAAATAGATCAAGAAATAATAATTAATGAAATACACATTTTCAGGTAGTACCATTTACAATAGCCAAGTGTAAATGAAAATATCTATATCTATACTTGAATAAAAAACAACAGATTTATATGAGGAAAACTACAGAAATTACAAGAAATCAAGTGTGACCTCAGCAAATGGGATAATATCCCATGCTCCTTGACCAGACGACTCAATGTAGTACAGTTATCAGTTCTACTCAAGGCACTAGACAAGTTTAATTCACTCCTGACAAAATTACCCTCATCTTTCTTCAAAGAATTGCAAAAACACTGATTACTAACTTCATATGGTAAGGGCATAGGTCAGGGGTTGAACCTACAAACTTCTCCTTGGTAGAAAGATAAAACTGTTCTCATAAAAGACTTAAACCTACAGAAGCCCTTTGTAGGCTGGCTTTGAGTTGGAATTTTGGGGTCATTTAGGATTTTTTTGTGGCATGTGATTTTTAGGGCTTTAAGGTCATTTATTTTTTTTTGCGCATTAGGGTAGTTTGGGCTTTAAGGGTGTTTTATAAGGTTTAAGGGAGTTTTCAAGGGATTTAGGGGTGATTTTTTGGTGTGTATAGGTATTTTTTAGCAGGTAGGGGTGTTTTTAGTGATCTTACAGGGTTTCTTAGAGATTTTAGGGTATTTTAAAATATTTTATGTGTTTTTCCCCAGCATTTTATGTTTTGTTGGGGCTTTCATGTTGTCTTCAGGGCATTTATGTGGTTTTGGAAGTTCATGGTTTGGGAATCTTCTAGGGATATGATTTGGAAGTTCCACGTGTTTTGGGAGGCATTTAGTGTGTTATTTGTGGCTTCAGAGTGTTATTTGAATTTTAGGGAATATTATGGCTTTTCAGACATTTTAAGGCTTTTAGGGTGATTTTAGTGTTTAAGGGTGTTTATTAGGCTTATATGTGTTTTTATGGCTTTTAGTGTTTTGTTAAAATTTTAGGGTGCTTCTTAAGGCATTAGAGTGTTTGGGGGGATTAGGTTTTGGTTTTCAGGGCTTTAGGGTTTTGTTGGATTATTTTTTGCTTTCATGGTGAATTCATGTCTATTAGGCTGTTGGACTTTTACAGGGTTTTATAGTGCTTCGGGTTGCTTTGTAGGGATGTTCTTGGGGTTTTAAAAGACTTTTAGCGTGTTTTTAGGGCTTCACGTGTTCTTTATTTTGCGTTTTAAGGCATTTGCATAATATTAGGGCATTTATTATGTTTTCGGGACGTAAGGAGTTTTTTTTAAGACTTATGGCGCGAGGCCTCCGCCATGGCGCCGGTGAAGCTGCGCGCCGAGAGTCGGGGTTTGCGTGGCGAAGCGCTTTCTCCAGTGGAAGTCACGAAGAGGGACTTGAAACAGAGAAGGTGGCGATCGAATCATCCGAAGGCTTTTTCGGGGAGCGTCCGCGAGGGGCAAGGCTTTGCACTTCGAAGAAAGCTAAAGATTCAGCAGTTACAAGAAATTGCTTTGGAAGGAAAGAAAGTTTCAAACCTCACGGGAATCCCAGTTCACAGATCAATACCCAGACCACCTGAAACATCTCTATTTAGCTGAAGAAGAAAGGCTCAAGAAACAAATCAGAAAAGTTCGCCAGCCTTTGCCAGAAGGACAAGTTGCACCACCTTTGCCAGAAGATCACGCCAGCCTTGACCAGGCTGTGTCTGAGGAACAGTGCAGTCTGGACCATCCTCTGCCAGAAGAACATTGTAGCACCGCAGTAAACTCCTTTGCTACCCTAAAGACAAAGAGGAAGAAAACATCCAATCAGAAAGCACAGGAAGAAAATTCACAGATCCAAGCCAAACGTGCTGCTAAGAAACAGGAATTTGAGCGGAGGAAACAGGAGCGAGAAGAAGCTCAAAGACTCTACAAAAAGAAGAAAATGGAAGTGTTCAAAATATTAAGCAAAAAGACTAAAAGGGGCCAACCAAATTTGAATTTACAAATGGAATATCTTCTTCAAAAAATACAAGCAGGAAATTAAATCAGATACATCCTTAATCAGTGGCTGAAGCATCTGCATATGTCGACTATTTCTGAATGGACAAGGGGACTTCAAATCTTCCAAGGGAAAGTTCCATTGTCTTTTCAGTACATCTTTCACAAACTTTTTGAAACTTTCTTGTGCAATGTGCCTCTTAACAGCCAGCTAAATATATGAGCATAAACTGTATTGCTAAGTTACACTAAGTGTAAAATGTTGCAAATGCTCTTTTTTTAAAGGACATTTTCTATACAGGTTGTACATTATAGGACTTGTTTTAATTTGTTTCTAAAGAAAAATAGATTGAAGAACCGAAAGCACCTTCTATTTGGGAGCAGACTCAAACATAAATACTTTTGTAATATGTAAAGTAAGTACAAAATGTTTTATAGGAACAGCTTTAATGCAGTGCTTCAATTTACACAGTGTTCAGCAATTGCGATCTGCGATTCATTTCAACAATGGAGGCCAACAGTCCTGCTTTGCTTTTATTTTAAATTAAGTGCATTTTGCTGGGAGATGGACTTTCTAGAAATATCAGGGCAGAAATTTTATTCAGGACAAGTAGTGCTGCAACTACCTTGTGGCCCACTATATAAGGATATGATCTCTAAGAGCAGATGTGGGCATAAGGACTCAGTCATTAGTTGTAAATATTTCCTGAAAGAAATGAAATACTTTCTTAATCTTTGGTCATTCAGATAGTCATGTAAACCAGTAGTGTTGCAACAAGAATTAAGCTTTCCAGATCTGTGCAACTGTATTGTAAGAACACTGTCACTGAAATGTGTCCCCTGTTGGTGCCCTTGGGAACTAAGGCAAGTACTGGGATGTTTCTTCTGCTTATTTCTTGGCAATCATTGAAAAACATGTTGGCAACAATCATTGCAAGCAAAAGGTTTGTAATAACAGTCATTTAAAAATTGTGATTGCGTAATGAAATGTTAAAAGTGGTAACGAATGTCGCCTGAAACTGCATTACAGCTGTAGTAGGACTTCCATGTACACTATCAATTGATTCTGCATTCTAAAATGCAATGGGGAGAAAGACCTGCGATCTTTACTTTGGGAAAAGCAGCCACATAACTGAAGGGGAAGCCAGAGAGATTGCTTTGGCACGATCCCAGCTTATTGCATTGACAGACAGAATGCAGTAGGAGATGCTGAGTTTATTAAAGAAGGTTGCACAAGATAGGTTACCCTTTTACACTTCTCACACAAATTGTCCACTGACATTAGTTACACTGTGTCGACCTTCTTCCAGATTGCACCTCGTTTGTTCCCTTTGCAGTATGTTTCCCTTCCTCCTCCTCTTCATTTTTGCTTCTGAGAAATTGTTGACCTTTCGTTTTCAAATAGATTGGTTTTCAAACAAAGGTACCACTCACATCATGGAGTAGCCTTTGTGTACTATTTCAATAAAGGGTGATTTCACAGGATAAAAAAAAATTAGACTTATGGCGCATTAGGGTGTTTTAGAAAGCCTTTTACCATGTATTTAATGGTCTTAAGATGTTTTAGAGAGTCTTTAGGGGTGGTCTTAGCATTTTAGAAATATTTTAGACGTTTTAGGGTTTTTAAGGCATTTATAGTGTTTTTAAGACTTTTAAGGTGTTTTTAGAACACGGCTGACAGGTACACACTATTTCAATCAGGCTCTGGTTAGTGCCTCTCAATCAATTGGTGACATGGGAGTCTGGATAATGGATTACCTTTACTCTGCAGATGAGAAAACGCACTCAAAAAGACACAGGTGTTGACCCACAGGCACACAACTGGTTAACAACAAAGACATATTCACAACCAGTGTTGGGAGCCAGAGCCCTAAGCCCCACATACCTGTCCCCAGCCGAACAGTCAATCTATCCTGAACCATCAAATGATCTGAGCAGATCCTCCCACCCAACTCCCCTTCCCATGCCAAATATTTTATTTCAGAGGATGGCAGTGAATCTGCAGCTCTGAGAGAGGGACATATCTGATCGGAGCACATGGAGCAGATGAAGGGGGAGGAGGGGAATGTGGAGCACATCCTGGCACACCAGGACTTGAGGATGATGTTCCCACTCAGAGAATCCAGTCCACATAGAAGACCACATGGCCAGCCCCACGATGAGACAAGACACCCCTCAAAGACCCATAGCCTTAGAGGGGACAACACTGAAGACTCAGTGTGGGAAATGCGCCCGAACTAATCCTGCCACACCGAGGCATAACACTAAGGGGGTACAGCAGAAGAGAAAGAAAACGAAGCATCAAGGTCTCCAGGGAATGCCAAAGGATGACTTTGGGGCCAGTACTTGGTACACCAACAGACTGGACTGGAAAACACTCTTAAAGGCCAACAAACCGACCTTGAACTAACGATGAGCCACTTCTTTCTTGTTGAGTTGTTTTCTTTCATTGTCATTGGATTTTGGTTGTTTTGTTGCTTTTAGTGCTTGGTTTTGCTGTTTTGTTTTGTGTATGTTATTACATCTACAGGTCTGTCTAAATAAGATAGGCTGGATGAACAATCTGGAGGAGAGAAAACAGGACCAACACTTCTGGGGAGACATGGGAGAGAGGGAGGTGTGGGGAAAGGTAGTAGTGTTAAGAAACCCAGAGAAAAGGGAAGAACAGGTGATGCAAATCAGTGGTGACGGGGATGTAGGAGGCCTGGTAGGGAGTGATCAAGGGAAATGGAACCAATGGAACCAAGAGGAATTACTGAATTACTGAAGCACAAATGAAAAGTGAGCATGGCAGTGGGCCCAAGAGGCAAATCAAAGGGAATAGAAAAGCAAGCTAGGAAGCAAGGGTCAATTATAGAGGTTTAAAAAAAGGCATGTACATATTTAAATATATGAGCATGGGGAAATAGATCTATGTCCCTATATTTATAGGTTTTGTATTAAGGTAGCAGATGGACATTGGGCCTCCGCTCAAGGACTCCCTCGTTGCAAAAATACTGTTCTATTGAATTGGCATTCTATGATGCTCACCTTCCCTACACGATCACTGAACACAAAGCAGGTACATAAGCAAATGTGGTGAAGAAAGCTAATGGTGCCCAGCTATCAAATATATAGCATCTGAGGTCTTAAAGGCTTAAAGGAAAACAAGCGCCCATCTAGCTCAGAAGAAACAAAGCCCACATGGAAGAAGCACACCAGCTTGTGCGATCATGAGGTTTTGAAAAGATTTGGTAGCAGGCATCATCAGAACAAAAAAAATCTTATCCTTGCGAATGAGCGGGGAGTGCTGGGTACAGACACAAAGCCCATTTACAGTCCTCTGGACATCCCTAACAGAAGGGTATCAGGGAGGAGATAAACCAAGACAGGTACCAGATAATAACGATGAAACACAGCTTTCCCCTAGTTCCTACATGTTTCCTATCTCCCACTATCATGATAATTTACAAATCAGGCTAGACTAGAGAATGTACACTTGGACAGATAGGAACAGGAAACATGGGGAATCCAGGGTGGATGAGCCCTTGAGGACCAGTGTTATGAGTGCAGACTCGGGAAGGGTGGAGGGAGGGTAGGTTGGAAAACGGAAACCGTATACAGGGATCTACATTTAACCTCAACAGAAAAGTGGGTGAAGGAACATCAGACAGTGCAAGATATGAGAAAATAATTAGTAAATTATCAAGGGTAGCTCGAATGGAGGGGGAAAAATGAGGAGCTGAGGCCAGGGGCTTGGGTGGGGTGGAGAGTGGATATTTTGAGAATAATGAGGGCAATGAATGTACAAATGTGCTTTACACAACCGATGTATATATGCATTGTGGTTAGTGTTGCATGAACAATTTAAAAAAAGGTCTGGACAGAGGGCACATGCAAGGATGATCTCAGGCTGGATTAGATCAGCAAAATCACCTCCTGGAGTTGCCTCACCCTGTGTCTATTCCTGAGTCAGGCATGAAGCTTAGGGCCCATAGTCCCAGGAGCTGGACAGGGAGGGAGGCGGGGTTCTGAGGTCATTCCATAGGGGCAATGGCCCTCCTGTCCTGCCGGGCCCACCCTCCTTTGTAATCCTGCTGGCTGGAGCACGGCTTTCATGGAGTTCACACCATGGGAGCTCTACTACTCATGGGGGATTGGCAGGAAGCCTCTGCTTATGCGCACACACCACCACCTAGCTGGAGGATCTCTGTGAACAAAGCCTGAGGCAGACAACAAGCCCACTAATTGATGCTGTAAGAGATACAATCAGCATCCAGAAACCTGCAACTGGGAGTAAGAGGCAGCATACTTGGCCCCAGCCACTCCCACTGCCATCTTCAAGGAGTGACATTCTAAAGCAGAGGGTTTTCAAAAGGCACTGCCAGGACTGTGGAATGAGCAGCTCATTTGTGGACATGGATACTGTGTGATCCAGAAGTATTACCTCTTCCTTTCCATTCAGGTGAGACAAAAAAAAGTTCCAAATAGAAAGCCATGCATCTAAACAGTATCCAATAGCCACTCATGTGCAGTGCTGCTGCCTCCAAAGAGCTTTCCTAGGTTTTTCTCTCTGTGGACAGATATACCTTGGTCCTTGGCTCTGCATGAGAAAGAATTCACGCCAAAGCCAGGTTTGTGATCCAATTGTGTTTTAGGACAGATAGGGAGGCATGGTAGGCAACCCTGGTGGACCCCAGTGGCTGAATTGAATTTACTTGGCCTAGGTGGGTCAATGTGGGTGCAGCACCCACCCAGGTGTACCTGGCCTTCCTGACTGGAAACCTGGACCTCTGAGCACGCTCGGTGTGCCACTCTTTCCTGGGTGGCTAGCTTGGCCCTCTGAGCATGTATCATGGACAACCTAGTCCCTATGCTAGCTACCTAAAATTTACACCCTGAAGAGATATGGAC